>NW_026992193.1:0-15886 GCF_029215605.1 Mirounga angustirostris | reverse complement strand
TTGGACCGAGTCTGGTGAGATTTCCATAAGATCTGGCGAGATTTCCCTGAGATCTCGCAAGAGCCGGGCTGTCACCTCAGCAGATTGATCCCCAAATCACCTGAGGTCCGGGGAAGGCAAGAGGTATAGATTCTTTCAACATTTCCGCGGTGTTGTGTGGCTAGTGCACCGAGCTTTAAGGTGTGGAGAGCCAGGGAAAGCCCCCACGGGCCTGCCTCCGTTCTCACCGTCCTGCAGTGGGCCCTTTGGCTTCTGGTTTCCCCTCCTGCTCTCCTGTGCCGGTCACCTCGCCGTGAGTGGGAAGGAGCTTTGCCCTGGCCCATTCATCCCGCATCCAAGCTCCTTTCTTACCTGCTTTAGAGCCAGGATGCTGAAACAACAGGGATTGAGGGAGACACCCTGTGTGTCTTCTTGAAGGGCATGCCTGGGACCAATGAGGAAAGTTGACTGCTGCCCAACCCCTCCGTGTGGGTTCCCTACGGACACTGGGAGCACAGCAATCCCTGCTACGTACGGGTTACGAGATCCGCCCAGGGGCCAGCAAGTTTGCCCCACGGGCGAACGGTTTTTGGCCCTGGATCTCCCTAAATGCGCCGTGATCTCCACAGATTTCAATGAGACGTCCCAAGATTTTCCCCAAGATCAGGTGATCTCTGGCTAAAGAAGAGGTGTCTCTTCTTTGTCTTTTTCTGGCTGGTTGTGCGCTCAAGAGAGTCATCCTGAACGTTATCAATGGGTGCCACCTTCTCGTGCCTGGGGTGGCGCATTGCTTTTCCCTCCTGTTCCTGCCTTTCTCACTCCGTCCTTCGGGTTGAGTGTGAAAAACGCTTCAGCAGGCCTGCTCCTTCTGTTTTCAGGGCTCCCTTATTACCCCCACGTCAAAGATGTTGCGATTCCAGGGATTGACGTGGGAGACAAATTGTTGATTCCCTCCTGGTGTGCCTGGGAGTATTTCGACCACTGGAGCTATTGGACGTTGTGCACACTTCTGGAATGTGCCATCCCTAAGCACCGAAGTGGCTCAAAGCAGTCTGGGCTGGGGAGGGCCATTTCCCCACACCACCGCCCCCAGAGCCTGGGTGATTGGTCACAGATGCATCAAGTTTTGGCCACAGAAGACAAGAGCTGAGCCTGACATATCAGAAGATTTGGGTGAGATCTCGCGAGGCCGGGCTCGCTATCTCCGAGGTGTGGATGAGTTCTTCCCGGGTCTGGAGAGAAACCTCATGAGCTGAGGATGACATATCGGGATGTATGGCTAGAGGTCTCCGGACGTGTGGGTGAGATCTCACGTGATTTGGACGGATCTGGTGAAATTTCCGTGAGAACTGGCTCGATATGGGTGAGATCTAAAAGCTTGGCTTGGCGTCACATGAGATTTCCCTGCCAAATCACGGAGGTACGGTGAAGGAAAGAGGTCTATTTTCTTTCATGTCGAGGGCCTTCTGAGGCTACTGCAGAGAGCATTAAGGTATTGAGAGCTGGGAAGAGCCCCCACGGGGGCTGCCTCTATGCTCACCATCCTGCAATGGGGACCGTGGTTCCTTCTTTCCCCCTCCACTCTCCTGCTTCTCACACGTCTGGATGAGTGTGAGTCAGCATCCGCCTGGCCCACGTACCGGCCCTTCTTAACTGCTTTAGAGCCAGGATGCTGAAACAACGGGGATTTCGGTGTGAGGCACTTGGTGTCTTTCCAAGGGCCATGTCTGTGACAAATGAGGAAAGTGGAATTCTCGCCACCACTTCCATGCTGTGCCTTTCCGAAGGGCATTCCTGGGACGACGTAGGAAAACAGGAATCTGCCCGACACTTCCATCCGTATCAATCGCTTCCGTGAAGAAGCGTGCACCTGGCCCATCAGTGGTTCCGATGCCTTAGAGCCAGGATGCTGAAACACCAGGGATTGAGGGGTGAGAAACTTTGTGTCTCTCTCAAGGCATTCCTGGGCCCGATTAGGAAAGGACAATTCTGCCCAGCGCTTCCATGTGGACAAATCCCTTGGAGGAATAAGCATCCAGCTGGCCCACCGATGGTTTAGAGGCCGAAGGGCCAGGATGCTGACCAACATGGTTTGAGGTGGGAGACACACTGTGCCTTTCTCAAGGGCTGCCTGTGAACCATTAGGAAAGGAGAATTCCGCCCAACCCTTCCATGTGTATTCACTGTTTCCATTAGGAACACCAGCCATCCCTGCTCCAGAGGGCCTAAACGATCCAGCCAAGGACCAGGGAGTTTGCCACAGGTGCGAAGGATTTTCGGGCCTACGTCTCCAGAAATGGGCCGAGATCTCACGAGATTTGTATGAGATCTCACCAGATTTTCCCCAAGATCATCTGATGTCTCGCTGAAGGAGAGGTATCGTTTCTTTTTCTTTTCCTGGGTGGTTTCGCCCTGAACAGAATCAGCCTTCATGTTTTGGGTGCGTGCTCACTTTTGGTGCTTAGGATGGCAAATCGCTTCCTCCTTCTCCTCCTGCTTTCCTCATTCCGTCCCTCGAGTTTCGTGTGCAGAGGTATTCACCAGGCCCGTTCATTCCGAATGCAGTCCTCCCTTATTCCCCAGTCCTCCCGCAGGACGTTGCGATACCAGGGATTTAGGTGGGAGACAGCTTCTTTCTTCCCTCACGTGGCGCCTGGGAGCAATTCTCAAAGCGCAGGTATTAGCAGTTCGGCCCACATCTGGCCTAGGCCTTCCCTAACTGCCTAAGGGGTGCAAAGCCGGCTCTGCTGGCGAGTTCTAGTTCTCCACCCTCCCCCATCTTGTGACTGGGGGATTGGTGACAGACGCATCTGCGGTTGGCCTTAGATATCAGTGGCAGGGCCACAGATCCCACGAGGTCTGGCTGGCAATCCCAGGACGTTTGGCGGCAAAGCAAACGAGGTCTGGCTGGAAATCTCACGAGGTGGGGTTGGAAATCTCACGACGTTCGGCTGGAAATCCCAGGAGGTCGGGCTAGAAAGCTCACGAGGGTGGCCGGGAAACGCGCGACGTATGGCAGGCAAACTCACGAGGTTTGGTGGGAAAACTCATGCGCTTGGGCGGGGAACCTCACGAGGTTTGGCCGGGAAACTCACGGGGTTTGGCCGGGAAACTCACGCGGGTCGGCGGCAATTCTCAAGAGGGTTGTCGGGGAACGTCACAAGGGTTTTCGGGACATCTCCCGCGGTTTGGAGGGATAGCACCCCAGGTTTCCTGGCGTATCGGACGAGGCCCAGCGGGATACCTCACGATGTTTGGCGAGATCTCTCCCCAGGTTTGGGGGCTGTCTCGCCAGGGTTGGTGGGAGGCCTTCCCCGGTTTGGCCCGAAATCTCACCAGGTTGGCGGGATATCTCGCCATGTTTGCCTGGAAATCTCACCAGGTTTGGCGGGAAACCTCACCGGGTTGGGCGGGAAATCTCACGGGTTGGGCGGGAGATCTCACCTGATTTGGACCGAGTCTGGTGAGATTTCCATAAGATCTGGCGAGATTTCCCTGAGATCTCGCAAGAGCCGGGCTGTCACCTCAGCAGATTGATCCCCAAATCACCTGAGGTCCGGGGAAGGCAAGAGGTATAGATTCTTTCAACATTTCCGCGGTGTTGTGTGGCTAGTGCACCGAGCTTTAAGGTGTGGAGAGCCAGGGAAAGCCCCCACGGGCCTGCCTCCGTTCTCACCGTCCTGCAGTGGGCCCTTTGGCTTCTGGTTTCCCCTCCTGCTCTCCTGTGCCGGTCACCTCGCCGTGAGTGGGAAGGAGCTTTGCCCTGGCCCATTCATCCCGCATCCAAGCTCCTTTCTTACCTGCTTTAGAGCCAGGATGCTGAAACAACAGGGATTGAGGGAGACACCCTGTGTGTCTTCTTGAAGGGCATGCCTGGGACCAATGAGGAAAGTTGACTGCTGCCCAACCCCTCCGTGTGGGTTCCCTACGGACACTGGGAGCACAGCAATCCCTGCTACGTACGGGTTACAAGATCCGCCCAGGGGCCAGCAAGTTTGCCCCACGGGCGAACGGTTTTTGGCCCTGGATCTCCCTAAATGCGCCGTGATCTCCACAGATTTCAATGAGACGTCCCAAGATTTTCCCCAAGATCAGGTGATCTCTGGCTAAAGAAGAGGTGTCTCTTCTTTGTCTTTTTCTGGCTGGTTGTGCGCTCAAGAGAGTCATCCTGAACGTTATCAATGGGTGCCACCTTCTCGTGCCTGGGGTGGCGCATTGCTTTTCCCTCCTGTTCCTGCCTTTCTCACTCCGTCCTTCGGGTTGAGTGTGAAAAACGCTTCAGCAGGCCTGCTCCTTCTGTTTTCAGGGCTCCCTTATTACCCCCACGTCAAAGATGTTGCGATTCCAGGGATTGACGTGGGAGACAAATTGTTGATTCCCTCCTGGTGTGCCTGGGAGTATTTCGACCACTGGAGCTATTGGACGTTGTGCACACTTCTGGAATGTGCCATCCCTAAGCACCGAAGTGGCTCAAAGCAGTCTGGGCTGGGGAGGGCCATTTCCCCACACCACCGCCCCCAGAGCCTGGGTGATTGGTCACAGATGCATCAAGTTTTGGCCACAGAAGACAAGAGCTGAGCCTGACATATCAGAAGATTTGGGTGAGATCTCGCGAGGCCGGGCTCGCTATCTCCGAGGTGTGGATGAGTTCTTCCCGGGTCTGGAGAGAAACCTCATGAGCTGAGGATGACATATCGGGATGTATGGCTAGAGGTCTCCGGACGTGTGGGTGAGATCTCACGTGATTTGGACGGATCTGGTGAAATTTCCGTGAGAACTGGCTCGATATGGGTGAGATCTAAAAGCTTGGCTTGGCGTCACATGAGATTTCCCTGCCAAATCACGGAGGTACGGTGAAGGAAAGAGGTCTATTTTCTTTCATGTCGAGGGCCTTCTGAGGCTACTGCAGAGAGCATTAAGGTATTGAGAGCTGGGAAGAGCCCCCACGGGGGCTGCCTCTATGCTCACCATCCTGCAATGGGGACCGTGGTTCCTTCTTTCCCCCTCCACTCTCCTGCTTCTCACACGTCTGGATGAGTGTGAGTCAGCATCCGCCTGGCCCACGTACCGGCCCTTCTTAACTGCTTTAGAGCCAGGATGCTGAAACAACGGGGATTTCGGTGTGAGGCACTTGGTGTCTTTCCAAGGGCCATGTCTGTGACAAATGAGGAAAGTGGAATTCTCGCCACCACTTCCATGCTGTGCCTTTCCGAAGGGCATTCCTGGGACGACGTAGGAAAACAGGAATCTGCCCGACACTTCCATCCGTATCAATCGCTTCCGTGAAGAAGCGTGCACCTGGCCCATCAGTGGTTCCGATGCCTTAGAGCCAGGATGCTGAAACACCAGGGATTGAGGGGTGAGAAACTTTGTGTCTCTCTCAAGGCATTCCTGGGCCCGATTAGGAAAGGACAATTCTGCCCAGCGCTTCCATGTGGACAAATCCCTTGGAGGAATAAGCATCCAGCTGGCCCACCGATGGTTTAGAGGCCGAAGGGCCAGGATGCTGACCAACATGGTTTGAGGTGGGAGACACACTGTGCCTTTCTCAAGGGCTGCCTGTGAACCATTAGGAAAGGAGAATTCCGCCCAACCCTTCCATGTGTATTCACTGTTTCCATTAGGAACACCAGCCATCCCTGCTCCAGAGGGCCTAAACGATCCAGCCAAGGACCAGGGACTTTGCCACAGGTGCGAAGGATTTTCGGGCCTACGTCTCCAGAAATGGGCCGAGATCTCACGAGATTTGTATGAGATCTCACCAGATTTTCCCCAAGATCATCTGATGTCTCGCTGAAGGAGAGGTATCGTTTCTTTTTCTTTTCCTGGGTGGTTTCGCCCTGAACAGAATCAGCCTTCATGTTTTGGGTGCGTGCTCACTTTTGGTGCTTAGGATGGCAAATCGCTTCCTCCTTCTCCTCCTGCTTTCCTCATTCCGTCCCTCGAGTTTCGTGTGCAGAGGTATTCACCAGGCCCGTTCATTCCGAATGCAGTCCTCCCTTATTCCCCAGTCCTCCCGCAGGACGTTGCGATACCAGGGATTTAGGTGGGAGACAGCTTCTTTCTTCCCTCACGTGGCGCCTGGGAGCAATTCTCAAAGCGCAGGTATTAGCAGTTCGGCCCACATCTGGCCTAGGCCTTCCCTAACTGCCTAAGGGGTGCAAAGCCGGCTCTGCTGGCGAGTTCTAGTTCTCCACCCTCCCCCATCTTGTGACTGGGGGATTGGTGACAGACGCATCTGCGGTTGGCCTTAGATATCAGTGGCAGGGCCACAGATCCCACGAGGTCTGGCTGGCAATCCCAGGACGTTTGGCGGCAAAGCAAACGAGGTCTGGCTGGAAATCTCACGAGGTGGGGTTGGAAATCTCACGACGTTCGGCTGGAAATCCCAGGAGGTCGGGCTAGAAAGCTCACGAGGGTGGCCGGGAAACGCGCGACGTATGGCAGGCAAACTCACGAGGTTTGGTGGGAAAACTCATGCGCTTGGGCGGGGAACCTCACGAGGTTTGGCCGGGAAACTCACGGGGTTTGGCCGGGAAACTCACGCGGGTCGGCGGCAATTCTCAAGAGGGTTGTCGGGGAACGTCACAAGGGTTTTCGGGACATCTCCCGCGGTTTGGAGGGACATCTCCCGCGGTTTGGAGGGATAGCACCCCAGGTTTCCTGGCGTATCGGACGAGGCCCAGCGGGATACCTCACGATGTTTGGCGAGATCTCTCCCCAGGTTTGGGGGCTGTCTCGCCAGGGTTGGTGGGAGGCCTTCCCCGGTTTGGCCCGAAATCTCACCAGGTTGGCGGGATATCTCGCCATGTTTGCCTGGAAATCTCACCAGGTTTGGCGGGAAACCTCACCGGGTTGGGCGGGAAATCTCACGGGTTGGGCGGGAGATCTCACCTGATTTGGACCGAGTCTGGTGAGATTTCCATAAGATCTGGCGAGATTTCCCTGAGATCTCGCAAGAGCCGGGCTGTCACCTCAGCAGATTGATCCCCAAATCACCTGAGGTCCGGGGAAGGCAAGAGGTATAGATTCTTTCAACATTTCCGCGGTGTTGTGTGGCTAGTGCACCGAGCTTTAAGGTGTGGAGAGCCAGGGAAAGCCCCCACGGGCCTGCCTCCGTTCTCACCGTCCTGCAGTGGGCCCTTTGGCTTCTGGTTTCCCCTCCTGCTCTCCTGTGCCGGTCACCTCGCCGTGAGTGGGAAGGAGCTTTGCCCTGGCCCATTCATCCCGCATCCAAGCTCCTTTCTTACCTGCTTTAGAGCCAGGATGCTGAAACAACAGGGATTGAGGGAGACACCCTGTGTGTCTTCTTGAAGGGCATGCCTGGGACCAATGAGGAAAGTTGACTGCTGCCCAACCCCTCCGTGTGGGTTCCCTACGGACACTGGGAGCACAGCAATCCCTGCTACGTACGGGTTACAAGATCCGCCCAGGGGCCAGCAAGTTTGCCCCACGGGCGAACGGTTTTTGGCCCTGGATCTCCCTAAATGCGCCGTGATCTCCACAGATTTCAATGAGACGTCCCAAGATTTTCCCCAAGATCAGGTGATCTCTGGCTAAAGAAGAGGTGTCTCTTCTTTGTCTTTTTCTGGCTGGTTGTGCGCTCAAGAGAGTCATCCTGAACGTTATCAATGGGTGCCACCTTCTCGTGCCTGGGGTGGCGCATTGCTTTTCCCTCCTGTTCCTGCCTTTCTCACTCCGTCCTTCGGGTTGAGTGTGAAAAACGCTTCAGCAGGCCTGCTCCTTCTGTTTTCAGGGCTCCCTTATTACCCCCACGTCAAAGATGTTGCGATTCCAGGGATTGACGTGGGAGACAAATTGTTGATTCCCTCCTGGTGTGCCTGGGAGTATTTCGACCACTGGAGCTATTGGACGTTGTGCACACTTCTGGAATGTGCCATCCCTAAGCACCGAAGTGGCTCAAAGCAGTCTGGGCTGGGGAGGGCCATTTCCCCACACCACCGCCCCCAGAGCCTGGGTGATTGGTCACAGATGCATCAAGTTTTGGCCACAGAAGACAAGAGCTGAGCCTGACATATCAGAAGATTTGGGTGAGATCTCGCGAGGCCGGGCTCGCTATCTCCGAGGTGTGGATGAGTTCTTCCCGGGTCTGGAGAGAAACCTCATGAGCTGAGGATGACATATCGGGATGTATGGCTAGAGGTCTCCGGACGTGTGGGTGAGATCTCACGTGATTTGGACGGATCTGGTGAAATTTCCGTGAGAACTGGCTCGATATGGGTGAGATCTAAAAGCTTGGCTTGGCGTCACATGAGATTTCCCTGCCAAATCACGGAGGTACGGTGAAGGAAAGAGGTCTATTTTCTTTCATGTCGAGGGCCTTCTGAGGCTACTGCAGAGAGCATTAAGGTATTGAGAGCTGGGAAGAGCCCCCACGGGGGCTGCCTCTATGCTCACCATCCTGCAATGGGGACCGTGGTTCCTTCTTTCCCCCTCCACTCTCCTGCTTCTCACACGTCTGGATGAGTGTGAGTCAGCATCCGCCTGGCCCACGTACCGGCCCTTCTTAACTGCTTTAGAGCCAGGATGCTGAAACAACGGGGATTTCGGTGTGAGGCACTTGGTGTCTTTCCAAGGGCCATGTCTGTGACAAATGAGGAAAGTGGAATTCTCGCCACCACTTCCATGCTGTGCCTTTCCGAAGGGCATTCCTGGGACGACGTAGGAAAACAGGAATCTGCCCGACACTTCCATCCGTATCAATCGCTTCCGTGAAGAAGCGTGCACCTGGCCCATCAGTGGTTCCGATGCCTTAGAGCCAGGATGCTGAAACACCAGGGATTGAGGGGTGAGAAACTTTGTGTCTCTCTCAAGGCATTCCTGGGCCCGATTAGGAAAGGACAATTCTGCCCAGCGCTTCCATGTGGACAAATCCCTTGGAGGAATAAGCATCCAGCTGGCCCACCGATGGTTTAGAGGCCGAAGGGCCAGGATGCTGACCAACATGGTTTGAGGTGGGAGACACACTGTGCCTTTCTCAAGGGCTGCCTGTGAACCATTAGGAAAGGAGAATTCCGCCCAACCCTTCCATGTGTATTCACTGTTTCCATTAGGAACACCAGCCATCCCTGCTCCAGAGGGCCTAAACGATCCAGCCAAGGACCAGGGAGTTTGCCACAGGTGCGAAGGATTTTCGGGCCTACGTCTCCAGAAATGGGCCGAGATCTCACGAGATTTGTATGAGATCTCACCAGATTTTCCCCAAGATCATCTGATGTCTCGCTGAAGGAGAGGTATCGTTTCTTTTTCTTTTCCTGGGTGGTTTCGCCCTGAACAGAATCAGCCTTCATGTTTTGGGTGCGTGCTCACTTTTGGTGCTTAGGATGGCAAATCGCTTCCTCCTTCTCCTCCTGCTTTCCTCATTCCGTCCCTCGAGTTTCGTGTGCAGAGGTATTCACCAGGCCCGTTCATTCCGAATGCAGTCCTCCCTTATTCCCCAGTCCTCCCGCAGGACGTTGCGATACCAGGGATTTAGGTGGGAGACAGCTTCTTTCTTCCCTCACGTGGCGCCTGGGAGCAATTCTCAAAGCGCAGGTATTAGCAGTTCGGCCCACATCTGGCCTAGGCCTTCCCTAACTGCCTAAGGGGTGCAAAGCCGGCTCTGCTGGCGAGTTCTAGTTCTCCACCCTCCCCCATCTTGTGACTGGGGGATTGGTGACAGACGCATCTGCGGTTGGCCTTAGATATCAGTGGCAGGGCCACAGATCCCACGAGGTCTGGCTGGCAATCCCAGGACGTTTGGCGGCAAAGCAAACGAGGTCTGGCTGGAAATCTCACGAGGTGGGGTTGGAAATCTCACGACGTTCGGCTGGAAATCCCAGGAGGTCGGGCTAGAAAGCTCACGAGGGTGGCCGGGAAACGCGCGACGTATGGCAGGCAAACTCACGAGGTTTGGTGGGAAAACTCATGCGCTTGGGCGGGGAACCTCACGAGGTTTGGCCGGGAAACTCACGGGGTTTGGCCGGGAAACTCACGCGGGTCGGCGGCAATTCTCAAGAGGGTTGTCGGGGAACGTCACAAGGGTTTTCGGGACATCTCCCGCGGTTTGGAGGGATAGCACCCCAGGTTTCCTGGCGTATCGGACGAGGCCCAGCGGGATACCTCACGATGTTTGGCGAGATCTCTCCCCAGGTTTGGGGGCTGTCTCGCCAGGGTTGGTGGGAGGCCTTCCCCGGTTTGGCCCGAAATCTCACCAGGTTGGCGGGATATCTCGCCATGTTTGCCTGGAAATCTCACCAGGTTTGGCGGGAAACCTCACCGGGTTGGGCGGGAAATCTCACGGGTTGGGCGGGAGATCTCACCTGATTTGGACCGAGTCTGGTGAGATTTCCATAAGATCTGGCGAGATTTCCCTGAGATCTCGCAAGAGCCGGGCTGTCACCTCAGCAGATTGATCCCCAAATCACCTGAGGTCCGGGGAAGGCAAGAGGTATAGATTCTTTCAACATTTCCGCGGTGTTGTGTGGCTAGTGCACCGAGCTTTAAGGTGTGGAGAGCCAGGGAAAGCCCCCACGGGCCTGCCTCCGTTCTCACCGTCCTGCAGTGGGCCCTTTGGCTTCTGGTTTCCCCTCCTGCTCTCCTGTGCCGGTCACCTCGCCGTGAGTGGGAAGGAGCTTTGCCCTGGCCCATTCATCCCGCATCCAAGCTCCTTTCTTACCTGCTTTAGAGCCAGGATGCTGAAACAACAGGGATTGAGGGAGACACCCTGTGTGTCTTCTTGAAGGGCATGCCTGGGACCAATGAGGAAAGTTGACTGCTGCCCAACCCCTCCGTGTGGGTTCCCTACGGACACTGGGAGCACAGCAATCCCTGCTACGTACGGGTTACAAGATCCGCCCAGGGGCCAGCAAGTTTGCCCCACGGGCGAACGGTTTTTGGCCCTGGATCTCCCTAAATGCGCCGTGATCTCCACAGATTTCAATGAGACGTCCCAAGATTTTCCCCAAGATCAGGTGATCTCTGGCTAAAGAAGAGGTGTCTCTTCTTTGTCTTTTTCTGGCTGGTTGTGCGCTCAAGAGAGTCATCCTGAACGTTATCAATGGGTGCCACCTTCTCGTGCCTGGGGTGGCGCATTGCTTTTCCCTCCTGTTCCTGCCTTTCTCACTCCGTCCTTCGGGTTGAGTGTGAAAAACGCTTCAGCAGGCCTGCTCCTTCTGTTTTCAGGGCTCCCTTATTACCCCCACGTCAAAGATGTTGCGATTCCAGGGATTGACGTGGGAGACAAATTGTTGATTCCCTCCTGGTGTGCCTGGGAGTATTTCGACCACTGGAGCTATTGGACGTTGTGCACACTTCTGGAATGTGCCATCCCTAAGCACCGAAGTGGCTCAAAGCAGTCTGGGCTGGGGAGGGCCATTTCCCCACACCACCGCCCCCAGAGCCTGGGTGATTGGTCACAGATGCATCAAGTTTTGGCCACAGAAGACAAGAGCTGAGCCTGACATATCAGAAGATTTGGGTGAGATCTCGCGAGGCCGGGCTCGCTATCTCCGAGGTGTGGATGAGTTCTTCCCGGGTCTGGAGAGAAACCTCATGAGCTGAGGATGACATATCGGGATGTATGGCTAGAGGTCTCCGGACGTGTGGGTGAGATCTCACGTGATTTGGACGGATCTGGTGAAATTTCCGTGAGAACTGGCTCGATATGGGTGAGATCTAAAAGCTTGGCTTGGCGTCACATGAGATTTCCCTGCCAAATCACGGAGGTACGGTGAAGGAAAGAGGTCTATTTTCTTTCATGTCGAGGGCCTTCTGAGGCTACTGCAGAGAGCATTAAGGTATTGAGAGCTGGGAAGAGCCCCCACGGGGGCTGCCTCTATGCTCACCATCCTGCAATGGGGACCGTGGTTCCTTCTTTCCCCCTCCACTCTCCTGCTTCTCACACGTCTGGATGAGTGTGAGTCAGCATCCGCCTGGCCCACGTACCGGCCCTTCTTAACTGCTTTAGAGCCAGGATGCTGAAACAACGGGGATTTCGGTGTGAGGCACTTGGTGTCTTTCCAAGGGCCATGTCTGTGACAAATGAGGAAAGTGGAATTCTCGCCACCACTTCCATGCTGTGCCTTTCCGAAGGGCATTCCTGGGACGACGTAGGAAAACAGGAATCTGCCCGACACTTCCATCCGTATCAATCGCTTCCGTGAAGAAGCGTGCACCTGGCCCATCAGTGGTTCCGATGCCTTAGAGCCAGGATGCTGAAACACCAGGGATTGAGGGGTGAGAAACTTTGTGTCTCTCTCAAGGCATTCCTGGGCCCGATTAGGAAAGGACAATTCTGCCCAGCGCTTCCATGTGGACAAATCCCTTGGAGGAATAAGCATCCAGCTGGCCCACCGATGGTTTAGAGGCCGAAGGGCCAGGATGCTGACCAACATGGTTTGAGGTGGGAGACACACTGTGCCTTTCTCAAGGGCTGCCTGTGAACCATTAGGAAAGGAGAATTCCGCCCAACCCTTCCATGTGTATTCACTGTTTCCATTAGGAACACCAGCCATCCCTGCTCCAGAGGGCCTAAACGATCCAGCCAAGGACCAGGGACTTTGCCACAGGTGCGAAGGATTTTCGGGCCTACGTCTCCAGAAATGGGCCGAGATCTCACGAGATTTGTATGAGATCTCACCAGATTTTCCCCAAGATCATCTGATGTCTCGCTGAAGGAGAGGTATCGTTTCTTTTTCTTTTCCTGGGTGGTTTCGCCCTGAACAGAATCAGCCTTCATGTTTTGGGTGCGTGCTCACTTTTGGTGCTTAGGATGGCAAATCGCTTCCTCCTTCTCCTCCTGCTTTCCTCATTCCGTCCCTCGAGTTTCGTGTGCAGAGGTATTCACCAGGCCCGTTCATTCCGAATGCAGTCCTCCCTTATTCCCCAGTCCTCCCGCAGGACGTTGCGATACCAGGGATTTAGGTGGGAGACAGCTTCTTTCTTCCCTCACGTGGCGCCTGGGAGCAATTCTCAAAGCGCAGGTATTAGCAGTTCGGCCCACATCTGGCCTAGGCCTTCCCTAACTGCCTAAGGGGTGCAAAGCCGGCTCTGCTGGCGAGTTCTAGTTCTCCACCCTCCCCCATCTTGTGACTGGGGGATTGGTGACAGACGCATCTGCGGTTGGCCTTAGATATCAGTGGCAGGGCCACAGATCCCACGAGGTCTGGCTGGCAATCCCAGGACGTTTGGCGGCAAAGCAAACGAGGTCTGGCTGGAAATCTCACGAGGTGGGGTTGGAAATCTCACGACGTTCGGCTGGAAATCCCAGGAGGTCGGGCTAGAAAGCTCACGAGGGTGGCCGGGAAACGCGCGACGTATGGCAGGCAAACTCACGAGGTTTGGTGGGAAAACTCATGCGCTTGGGCGGGGAACCTCACGAGGTTTGGCCGGGAAACTCACGGGGTTTGGCCGGGAAACTCACGCGGGTCGGCGGCAATTCTCAAGAGGGTTGTCGGGGAACGTCACAAGGGTTTTCGGGACATCTCCCGCGGTTTGGAGGGACATCTCCCGCGGTTTGGAGGGATAGCACCCCAGGTTTCCTGGCGTATCGGACGAGGCCCAGCGGGATACCTCACGATGTTTGGCGAGATCTCTCCCCAGGTTTGGGGGCTGTCTCGCCAGGGTTGGTGGGAGGCCTTCCCCGGTTTGGCCCGAAATCTCACCAGGTTGGCGGGATATCTCGCCATGTTTGCCTGGAAATCTCACCAGGTTTGGCGGGAAACCTCACCGGGTTGGGCGGGAAATCTCACGGGTTGGGCGGGAGATCTCACCTGATTTGGACCGAGTCTGGTGAGATTTCCATAAGATCTGGCGAGATTTCCCTGAGATCTCGCAAGAGCCGGGCTGTCACCTCAGCAGATTGATCCCCAAATCACCTGAGGTCCGGGGAAGGCAAGAGGTATAGATTCTTTCAACATTTCCGCGGTGTTGTGTGGCTAGTGCACCGAGCTTTAAGGTGTGGAGAGCCAGGGAAAGCCCCCACGGGCCTGCCTCCGTTCTCACCGTCCTGCAGTGGGCCCTTTGGCTTCTGGTTTCCCCTCCTGCTCTCCTGTGCCGGTCACCTCGCCGTGAGTGGGAAGGAGCTTTGCCCTGGCCCATTCATCCCGCATCCAAGCTCCTTTCTTACCTGCTTTAGAGCCAGGATGCTGAAACAACAGGGATTGAGGGAGACACCCTGTGTGTCTTCTTGAAGGGCATGCCTGGGACCAATGAGGAAAGTTGACTGCTGCCCAACCCCTCCGTGTGGGTTCCCTACGGACACTGGGAGCACAGCAATCCCTGCTACGTACGGGTTACAAGATCCGCCCAGGGGCCAGCAAGTTTGCCCCACGGGCGAACGGTTTTTGGCCCTGGATCTCCCTAAATGCGCCGTGATCTCCACAGATTTCAATGAGACGTCCCAAGATTTTCCCCAAGATCAGGTGATCTCTGGCTAAAGAAGAGGTGTCTCTTCTTTGTCTTTTTCTGGCTGGTTGTGCGCTCAAGAGAGTCATCCTGAACGTTATCAATGGGTGCCACCTTCTCGTGCCTGGGGTGGCGCATTGCTTTTCCCTCCTGTTCCTGCCTTTCTCACTCCGTCCTTCGGGTTGAGTGTGAAAAACGCTTCAGCAGGCCTGCTCCTTCTGTTTTCAGGGCTCCCTTATTACCCCCACGTCAAAGATGTTGCGATTCCAGGGATTGACGTGGGAGACAAATTGTTGATTCCCTCCTGGTGTGCCTGGGAGTATTTCGACCACTGGAGCTATTGGACGTTGTGCACACTTCTGGAATGTGCCATCCCTAAGCACCGAAGTGGCTCAAAGCAGTCTGGGCTGGGGAGGGCCATTTCCCCACACCACCGCCCCCAGAGCCTGGGTGATTGGTCACAGATGCATCAAGTTTTGGCCACAGAAGACAAGAGCTGAGCCTGACATATCAGAAGATTTGGGTGAGATCTCGCGAGGCCGGGCTCGCTATCTCCGAGGTGTGGATGAGTTCTTCCCGGGTCTGGAGAGAAACCTCATGAGCTGAGGATGACATATCGGGATGTATGGCTAGAGGTCTCCGGACGTGTGGGTGAGATCTCACGTGATTTGGACGGATCTGGTGAAATTTCCGTGAGAACTGGCTCGATATGGGTGAGATCTAAAAGCTTGGCTTGGCGTCACATGAGATTTCCCTGCCAAATCACGGAGGTACGGTGAAGGAAAGAGGTCTATTTTCTTTCATGTCGAGGGCCTTCTGAGGCTACTGCAGAGAGCATTAAGGTATTGAGAGCTGGGAAGAGCCCCCACGGGGGCTGCCTCTATGCTCACCATCCTGCAATGGGGACCGTGGTTCCTTCTTTCCCCCTCCACTCTCCTGCTTCTCACACGTCTGGATGAGTGTGAGTCAGCATCCGCCTGGCCCACGTACCGGCCCTTCTTAACTGCTTTAGAGCCAGGATGCTGAAACAACGGGGATTTCGGTGTGAGGCACTTGGTGTCTTTCCAAGGGCCATGTCTGTGACACATGAGGAAAGTGGAATTCTCGCCACCACTTCCATGCTGTGCCTTTCCGAAGGGCATTCCTGGGACGACGTAGGAAAACAGGAATCTGCCCGACACTTCCATCCGTATCAATCGCTTCCGTGAAGAAGCGTGCACCTGGCCCATCAGTGGTTCCGATGCCTTAGAGCCAGGATGCTGAAACACCAGGGATTGAGGGGTGAGAAACTTTGTGTCTCTCTCAAGGCATTCCTGGGCCCGATTAGGAAAGGACAATTCTGCCCAGCGCTTCCATGTGGACAAATCCCTTGGAGGAATAAGCATCCAGCTGGCCCACCGATGGTTTAGAGGCCGAAGGGCCAGGATGCTGACCAACATGGTTTGAGGTGGGAGACACACTGTGCCTTTCTCAAGGGCTGCCTGTGAACCATTAGGAAAGG
>NW_026992192.1:0-16087 GCF_029215605.1 Mirounga angustirostris | reverse complement strand
GCTTCATGAAACAAGTGGGCAGTCGTGCGCTGCCTTCTCCCGGTTCATGAGTCTCCCACGGGAAATGGTTTGGGACTCAGTTGCAGTGCGCTCACGGATGCACACAGCAAGATGCGTCCACTCTCAGTCATGGCTCTTTTAGCCGAAGCAGGAATTCCCTACAGACTTGTTCCTTTGACTTAGGCGGTTGGCTTTCGGCCTGCAGGCACACCCGGGGCAAGGGTACCGGCCTCCTCAACAAGAGGTGAGTTGAGAGCGGCCTTCCGTACCGGCCTCTTTCTCGCTCCATTTCACGTATGGGACCCTTTCCCCGGTCTCTCCTATACGAGCACTGTGACATTCCTCTGGCTTCAGGAACGGCAATGTTAACTAAAGCGCAGGAACTCTCTAGCATTGATGTTTGGTGTTAGTAGGCCGGCAACTAGGCATCCAGGCACACAAGGCAAAGCACGGCGAATCTCCTAACACAACAGGTGAGTCGACAGCAGCCTTCCTTACAGGCCTGCTTCTCACTCCGGATTCCGTTTAGGTTCCATGTCGCATGCTTTCACAGAAACACACACGAGATGAAGTTCACGCTCAGGAAGGGCGATCTGTGCTGAGGCACGGGTTCTCTAGAGTTTTCTTCCTTTGAGTTGGGTGGACGGCCCTTAGGACTCCACGCACACGCGGGAGAGCCGACCTAGGTTCCTGAAACAAGAGTTGAGTCGACGGGTGCCTTCTCTGCCCATGCTTATTTCTCCCTCGGAATTCTACTGGGACTCACTCCCCACATTTGCCCTGAAGCAGAGTTCAAAATGCTGCCACCCTGTGGAGAGGCAGATGAACTGAAGCTGGGATTCTTTACTGCCTTCTTTCTGCCAAATCAGTTTGGAGCCCTTAGCATTCCTAGGCACACATGGAACAGTAAGGGTTAGCTTCTGGTTTCAAGGGCTGATTCGAGAGGTGCCTTCTGGCCCGGACATCTTCTCCCTCGGTTTCACGTGAGGAACGCGTTCCCCAGGCTCTCACCCACGGTAGGCTGGAAACTGCTTCTTCCCTCAGAGAGGTGGATGGTAGCTAAAGCTCGGTTTCGCTACCGTGTTGTTTCTCCGAGTTCGAACGTTAACAATTAGGCTTCCATGTAAAAGTGAGGCCGCAGTGCGAGCTTCATGAAGCAAGTGGGGAGTCGTGCGTTGCCTTCTGCCAGGGCCTGAGTCTCACTCGGAACATGCCTCCGGACTCGCTTGCAGTGCTCTCACGCATGCACACAGCAAAATGCTTCCAGCCTCAGGAAGGCCTCTTTTCGCTGAAGCAGGAATTCCCTACAGTCTTGTTCCTTCGACTTAGGTGCTTGGCGTTAGGCCTGCAGGCACAAAAGGGGCAACGGTACTAGCCTCGTAAACAAGGAGTGAGGTGACAGCTTCCTTCTGCACCGGCCTGTTTCTCCATGGAGTTTACGTATGGAACCCGTCCCCAGGGTCTCCCCCACAGTGCAAACTGCTTCCTCCCACAGAGAGGTCGACGGTAGCCAAAGCACGGTTTCTGTACACTGTTGTTTCTAAGAGGTAGTACGCAAGCGATTTGACTTCCATGCAGAGGTTGGGCCGCAGTGCTAGCTTCATGAAACAAGTGGGCAGTCGTGCGCTGCCTTCTCCCGGGGCCTGAGTCTCCCACGGGAAATGGTTTGGGACTCAGTTGCAGTGCGCTCACGCATGCACACAGCAAGATGCGTCCACTCTCAGTCATGGCTCTTTTAGCCGAAGCAGGAATTCCCTACAGACTTGTTCCTTTGACTTAGGCGGTTGGCTTTCGGCCTGCAGGCACACCCGGGGCAAGGGTACCGGCCTCCTCAACAAGAGGTGAGTTGAGAGCGGCCTTCCGTACCGGCCTCTTTCTCGCTCCATTTCACGTATGGGACCCTTTCCCCGGTCTCTCCTATACGAGCACTGTGACATTCCTCTGGCTTCAGGAACGGCAATGTTAACTAAAGCGCAGGAACTCTCTAGCATTGATGCTTGGTGTTAGTAGCCCGGCAACTAGGCATCCAGGCACACAAGGCAAAGCACGGCGAATCTCCTAACACAACAGGTGAGTCGACAGCAGCCTTCCTTACAGGCCTGCTTCTCACACCGGGTTCCGTTTAGGTTCCATGTCGCATGCTTTCACAGAAACACACACGAGATGAAGTTCACGCTCAGGAAGGGCGATCTGTGCTGAGGCACGGGTTCTCTAGAGTTTTGTTCCTTTGCGTTGGGTGGACGGCCCTTAGGACTCCACGCACACGCGGGAGAGCCGACCTAGGTTCCTGAAACAAGAGTTGAGTCGACGGGTGCCTTCTCTGCCCATGCTTATTTCTCCCTCGGAATTCTACTGGGACTCACTCCCCACATTTGCCCTGAAGCAGAGTTCAAAATGCTGCCACCCTGTGGAGAGGCAGATGAACTGAAGCTGGGATTCTTTACTGCCTTCTTTCTGCCAAATCAGTGTGGAGCCCTTAGCATTCCTAGGCACACATGGAGCTGTAAGGGTTAGCTTCAGGTAACAAGAGCTGAGTCGAGAGGTGCCTTCTGGCCCCGACATCTTCTCCCTCGGTTTCACGTGAGGAACGCGTTCCCCAGGCTCTCACCCACGGTAGCCCGGAAACTGCTTCTTCCCTCAGAGAGGTGGATGGTAGCTAAAGCACGGTTTCGCTACCGTGTTGTTTCTTCGAGTTCGAACGTTAACAATAGGGCTTCCATGTAAAAGTGAGGCCGCAGTGCGAGCTTCATGAAACAAGTGGGGAGTCGTGTGCTGCCTTCTGCCAGGGCCTGAGTCTCATTCGGAACCTGCCTCCCGACTCCCTTGCTGTGCTCTCACGCATGCACACAGCAAACTGCTTCCAGCCTCAGGAAGGCCTAATTTCGCTGAAGGAGGAATTCTCCTCACACCTGTTCCTTCGACTTCAGTGCTTGGCTTTCGGCCTGCAGGCACACACGGGGCAACGGTACTAGCCTCGTAAACAAAGAGTGAGGTGACAGCTTCCTTCTGCACCGGCCTCTTTCTCAGTCCAGTTTACGTATGGAACCCATCCCGAGGCTCTCACCCACAGTGCAGAGTAAAGTGCTTCCTCTCACAGACCTTGAAACAAGTGGGGAGTGGTGCTCTGCCTTCTTGCGGAGCCTGAGTCTCACACGGTCATTGTTTTGGGACTCCCTTGCAGTTCTCTCACGCATGCACACAGCAAAATGCTTCTAGCCTCACGAAGGCCTCTTTTCGCTGAAGCAGGAATTCTCTACAGCCTTGTTCCTTCGACTTAGGTGCTTGGCCCTCGGCCTACAGGCACACACGGGGCAACGGTACTAGCCTCGTAAACAAGGAGTGAGGTGACAGCTTTCTTCTGCACCGGCCTCTTTCTCCATCCAGTTTACGTATGGAACCCACCCCAGGCTCTCACCCACAGTGCAGAGTAAAGTGCTTCCTCCCACAGATCATGAAACAAGTGGGGAGTGGTGCTCTGCCTTCTTCTGGAGCCTGGGTCTCACACGGACAATGTTTTGGGACTCCCTTGCAGTGATCTCACGCATGCACACAACAAAATGCTTCCAGCCTTAGGAAGGCCTCTTTTCGCTGAAGCAGGAATTCTCTACAGACTTGTTCCTTCGACTTAGGTGCTTGGCTTTAGGCCTGCAGGCACACACGGGGCAACGGTACTAGCCTCGTAAAGATGGAGGGAGGTGACAGCTTCCTTCTGCACCGGCCTGTTTCTCCATGGAGTTTACGTATGGAACCCGTCCCCAGGGTCTCCCCCACAGTGCAAACTGCTTCCTCCCACAGAGAGGTCGACGGTAGCCAAAGCACGGTTTCTGTACACTGTTGTTCCTAAGAGGTAGTACGCAAGCGATTTGACTTCCATGCAGAGGTTGGGCCGCAGTGCTAGCTTCATGAAACAAGTGGGCAGTCGTGCGCTGCCTTCTCTCGGGGCCTGAGTCTCCCACGGGAAATGGTTTGGGACTCAGTTGCAGTGCGCTCACGCATGCACACAGCAAGATGCGTCCACTCTCAGTCATGGCTCTTTTAGCCGAAGCAGGAATTCCCTACAGACTTGTTCCTTTGACTTAGGCGGTTGGCTTTCGGCCTGCAGGCACACCCGGGGCAAGGGTACCGGCCTCCTCAACAAGAGGTGAGTTGAGAGCGGCCTTCCGTACCGGCCTCTTTCTCGCTCCATTTCACGTATGAGACCCTTTCCCCGATCTCTCCTATACGAGCACTGTGACATTCCTCTGGCTTCAGGAACGGCAATGTTAACTAAAGCGCAGGAACTCTCTAGCATTGATGCTTGGTGTTAGTAGCCCGGCAACTAGGCATCCAGGCACACAAGGCAAAGCACGGCGAATCTCCTAACACAACAGGTGAGTCGACAGCAGCCCTCCTTACAGGCCTGCTTCTCACTCCGGGTTCCGTTTATGTTCCATGTCGCATGCTTTCACAGAAACACACACGAGATGAAGTTCACACTCAGGAAGGGCGATCTGTGCTGAGGCACGGGTTCTCTAGAGTTTTGTTCCTTTGCGTTGGGTGGACGGCCCTTAGGACTCCACGCACACGCGGGAGAGCCGACCTAGGTTCCTGAAACAAGAGTTGAGTCGACGGGTGCCTTCTCTGCCCATGCTTATTTCTCCCTCGGAATTCTACTGGGACTCACTCCCCACATTTGCCCTGAAGCAGAGTTCAAAATGCTGCCACCCTGTGGAGAGGCAGATGAACTGAAGCTGGGATTCTTTACTGCCTTCTTTCTGCCAAATCAGTTTGGAGCCCTTAGCATTCCTAGGCACACATGGAGCAGTAAGGGTTAGCTTCAGGTAACAAGAGCTGAGTCGAGAGGTGCCTTCTGGCCCCGACATCTTCTCCCTCGGTTTCACGTGAGGAACGCGTTCCCCAGGCTCTCACCCACGGTAGCCCGGAAACTGCTTCTTCCCTCAGAGAGGTGGATGGTAGCTAAAGCACGGTTTCGCTACCGTGTTGTTTCTTCGAGTTCGAACGTTAACAATAGGGCTTCCATGTAAAAGTGAGGCCGCAGTGCGAGCTTCATGAAACAAGTGGGGAGTCGTGTGCTGCCTTCTGCCAGGGCCTGAGTCTCATTCGGAACCTGCCTCCCGACTCCCTTGCTGTGCTCTCACGCATGCACACAGCAAACTGCTTCCAGCCTCAGGAAGGCCTAATTTCGCTGAAGGAGGAATTCTCCTCACACCTGTTCCTTCGACTTCAGTGCTTGGCTTTCGGCCTGCAGGCACACACGGGGCAACGGTACTAGCCTCGTAAACAAAGAGTGTGGTGACAGCTTCCTTCTGCACCGGCCTCTTTCTCAGTCCAGGTTACGTATGGAACCCATCCCGAGGCTCTCACCCACAGTGCAGAGTAAAGTGCTTCCTCTCACAGACCTTGAAACAAGTGGGGAGTGGTGCTCTGCCTTCTTGCGGAGCCTGCGTCTCACACGGTCATTGTTTTGGGACTCCCTTGCAGTTCTCTCACGCATGCACACAGCAAAATGCTTCTAGCCTCACGAAGGCCTCTTTTCGCTGAAGCAGGAATTCTCTACAGCCTTGTTTCTTCGACTTAGGTGCTTGGCCCTCGGCCTACAGGCACACACGGGGCAACGGTACTAGCCTCGTAAACAAGGAGTGAGGTGACAGCTTCCTTGTGCACCGGCCTCATTCTCCGTCCAGTATACGTATGGAACCCATCCCCAGGCTCTCACCCACAGTGCAGAGTAAACTGCTTGCTCCCACAGACCTTGAAACAAGTGGGGAGTGGTGCTCTGCCTTCTTGAGGAGCCTGAGTCTCACTTGGACAATGTTTTGGAACTCCGTTGCAGTTCTCTCACGCAGGCACACAGCAAACTGCTTCCAGCCTCAGGAAGGCCTCTTTTCGCAGAAGCAGGAATTCTCTACAGACTTGTTCCTTCGACTTAGGTGCTTGGCTTTAGGACGGCAGGCACGCACGGGCCAAAGGTACTAGCCTTGTAAAGAAGGAGAGAGTTGACAACTTCCTTCTGCACTGGCCTGTTTCTCCATGGAGTTTACGTATGGAACCCGTCCCCAGGGTCTCCCCCACAGTGCAAACTGCTTCCTCCCACAGAGAGGTCGACGGTAGCCAAAACACAGTTTCTGTACACTGTTGTTTCTAAGAGGTAGAACGCAAGCGATTTGACTTCCATGCAGAAGTGGGGCCGCAGTGCTAGCTTCATGAAACAAATGGGGAGTCGTGTGCTGCCTTCTGACAGGGCCTGAGTCTCATAAGGAACCTGCCCCCGGACTCCCTTGCAGTGCTCTCACGCATGTACACAGCAAAATGCTTCCAGCCTCAGGAAGGCCTAATTTCGCTGAAGGAGGAATTCTCCTCAGACCTGTTCCTTCGACTTCAGTGCTTGGCTTTCGGCCTGCAGGCACACACGGGGCAACGGTACTAGCCTCGTAAACAAAGAGTGAGGTGACAGCTTCCTTCTGCACCGGACTCTTTCTCAGTCCAGTTTACGTATGGAACCCATCCCGAGGCTCTCACCCACAGTGCAGAGTAAAGTGCTTCCTCCCACACACCATGAAACAAGTGGGCAGTGCTGCTCTGCCTTCTTGCGGAGCCTGAGTCTCACACGGACAATGTTTTGGGACTCCCTTGCAGTGCTCTCACGCATGCACACAGCAAAATGCTTCCAGCCTCAGGAAGGCCTCTTTTCGCTGAAGCAGGAATTCCCTACAGTCTTGTTCCTTCGACTTAGGTGCTTGGCGTTAGGCCTGCAGGCACAAAATGGGCAACGGTACTAGCCTCGTAAACAAGGAGTGAGGTGACAGGTTCCTTCTGCACCGACCTGTTTCTCCATCGAGTTTACCTTTGGAACCTGAGCCTAGGCTCTTACCCACAGTGCAGGGTAAAATGCTTCCTTCCACACACCATGAAACAAATTGGGAGTCGTGCCCTGGCTTCTTCCGTGGCCTGGGACTCACACGGACAATGTTTTGGGACTCCCTTGTAGTTCTCTCACGCATGCACACAGCAAACTGCTTCCAGCCTCAGGAAGGCCTCTTTTCGCTGAAGCAGGAATTCTCTGCAGACTTGTTCCTTCGACTTAGGTGCTTGGCTTTAGGCCTGCAGGCACACACGGGGCAAAGGTACTAGCCTCGTAAAGAAGGAGGGAGTTGACAGCTTGCTTCTACACCGGCCTGTTTCTCCATGGAGTTTACGTATGGAACCCGTCCCCAGGGTCTCCCCCACAGTGCAAACTGCTTCCTCCCACAGAGAGGTCGACCGTAGCCAAAGCACGGTTTCTGTACACTGTTGTTTCTAAGAGGTAGAACGCAAGCGATTTGACTTCCATGCAGAAGTGGGGCCGCTGTGCTAGCTTCATGAAACAAGCGGGGAGTCGTGTGCTGCCTTCTGCCAGGGCCTGAGTCTCACTCGGAACCTGCCTCCGGACTCCCTTGCAGTGCTCTCACGCATGCACACAGCAAAATGCTTCCAGCCTCAGGAAGGCCTAATTTCGCTGAAGGAGGAATTCTCCTCAGACCTGTTCCTGCGACTTAAGTGCTGGGCTTTCGGCCTGCAGGCACACACCGGGCAACGGTACTAGCCTCGTAAACAAGGAGTGAGGTGACAGCTTTCTTCTGCACCGGCCTCTTTCTCCATTCAGTTTACGTAAGGAACCCACCCCAGGCTCTCACCCACAGTGCAGAGTAAAGTGCTTCCTCCACATACCAAGAAACAAGTGGGGAGTGTTGCTCTTCCTTCTTCTGGAGCCTGGGTCTCACACGGACAATGTTTTGGGACTCCCTTGCAGTGATCTCACGCATGCACACAACAAAATGCTTCCAGCCTCAGGAAGGCCTCTTTTCGCTGACGCAGGAATTCTCTACAGACTTGTTCCTTCGACTTAGGTGCTTGGCTTTAGGCCTGCAGGCACACACGGGGCAACGGTACTAGCCTCGTAAAGATGGAGGGAGGTGACAGCTTCCTTCTGCACCGGCCTGTTTCTCCATGGAGTTTACGTATGGAACCCGTCCCCAGGGTCTCCCCCACAGTGCAAACTGCTTCCACCCACAGAGAGGTCGACGGTAGCCAAAGCACGGTTTCTGTACACTGTTGATTCTAAGAGGTAGTACGCAAGCGATTTGACTTCCATGCAGAGGTTGGGCCGCAGTGCTAGCTTCATGAAACAAGTGGGCAGTCGTGCGCTGCCTTCTCCCGGTTCATGAGTCTCCCACGGGAAATGGTTTGGGACTCAGTTGCAGTGCGCTCACGGATGCACACAGCAAGATGCGTCCACTCTCAGTCATGGCTCTTTTAGCCGAAGCAGGAATTCCCTACAGACTTGTTCCTTTGACTTAGGCGGTTGGCTTTCGGCCTGCAGGCACACCCGGGGCAAGGGTACCGGCCTCCTCAACAAGAGGTGAGTTGAGAGCGGCCTTCCGTACCGGCCTCTTTCTCGCTCCATTTCACGTATGGGACCCTTTCCCCGGTCTCTCCTATACGAGCACTGTGACATTCCTCTGGCTTCAGGAACGGCAATGTTAACTAAAGCGCAGGAACTCTCTAGCATTGATGTTTGGTGTTAGTAGGCCGGCAACTAGGCATCCAGGCACACAAGGCAAAGCACGGCGAATCTCCTAACACAACAGGTGAGTCGACAGCAGCCTTCCTTACAGGCCTGCTTCTCACTCCGGATTCCGTTTAGGTTCCATGTCGCATGCTTTCACAGAAACACACACGAGATGAAGTTCACGCTCAGGAAGGGCGATCTGTGCTGAGGCACGGGTTCTCTAGAGTTTTCTTCCTTTGAGTTGGGTGGACGGCCCTTAGGACTCCACGCACACGCGGGAGAGCCGACCTAGGTTCCTGAAACAAGAGTTGAGTCGACGGGTGCCTTCTCTGCCCATGCTTATTTCTCCCTCGGAATTCTACTGGGACTCACTCCCCACATTTGCCCTGAAGCAGAGTTCAAAATGCTGCCACCCTGTGGAGAGGCAGATGAACTGAAGCTGGGATTCTTTACTGCCTTCTTTCTGCCAAATCAGTTTGGAGCCCTTAGCATTCCTAGGCACACATGGAACAGTAAGGGTTAGCTTCTGGTTTCAAGGGCTGATTCGAGAGGTGCCTTCTGGCCCGGACATCTTCTCCCTCGGTTTCACGTGAGGAACGCGTTCCCCAGGCTCTCACCCACGGTAGGCTGGAAACTGCTTCTTCCCTCAGAGAGGTGGATGGTAGCTAAAGCTCGGTTTCGCTACCGTGTTGTTTCTCCGAGTTCGAACGTTAACAATTAGGCTTCCATGTAAAAGTGAGGCCGCAGTGCGAGCTTCATGAAGCAAGTGGGGAGTCGTGCGTTGCCTTCTGCCAGGGCCTGAGTCTCACTCGGAACATGCCTCCGGACTCGCTTGCAGTGCTCTCACGCATGCACACAGCAAAATGCTTCCAGCCTCAGGAAGGCCTCTTTTCGCTGAAGCAGGAATTCCCTACAGTCTTGTTCCTTCGACTTAGGTGCTTGGCGTTAGGCCTGCAGGCACAAAAGGGGCAACGGTACTAGCCTCGTAAACAAGGAGTGAGGTGACAGCTTCCTTCTGCACCGGCCTGTTTCTCCATGGAGTTTACGTATGGAACCCGTCCCCAGGGTCTCCCCCACAGTGCAAACTGCTTCCTCCCACAGAGAGGTCGACGGTAGCCAAAGCACGGTTTCTGTACACTGTTGTTTCTAAGAGGTAGTACGCAAGCGATTTGACTTCCATGCAGAGGTTGGGCCGCAGTGCTAGCTTCATGAAACAAGTGGGCAGTCGTGCGCTGCCTTCTCCCGGGGCCTGAGTCTCCCACGGGAAATGGTTTGGGACTCAGTTGCAGTGCGCTCACGCATGCACACAGCAAGATGCGTCCACTCTCAGTCATGGCTCTTTTAGCCGAAGCAGGAATTCCCTACAGACTTGTTCCTTTGACTTAGGCGGTTGGCTTTCGGCCTGCAGGCACACCCGGGGCAAGGGTACCGGCCTCCTCAACAAGAGGTGAGTTGAGAGCGGCCTTCCGTACCGGCCTCTTTCTCGCTCCATTTCACGTATGGGACCCTTTCCCCGGTCTCTCCTATACGAGCACTGTGACATTCCTCTGGCTTCAGGAACGGCAATGTTAACTAAAGCGCAGGAACTCTCTAGCATTGATGCTTGGTGTTAGTAGCCCGGCAACTAGGCATCCAGGCACACAAGGCAAAGCACGGCGAATCTCCTAACACAACAGGTGAGTCGACAGCAGCCTTCCTTACAGGCCTGCTTCTCACACCGGGTTCCGTTTAGGTTCCATGTCGCATGCTTTCACAGAAACACACACGAGATGAAGTTCACGCTCAGGAAGGGCGATCTGTGCTGAGGCACGGGTTCTCTAGAGTTTTGTTCCTTTGCGTTGGGTGGACGGCCCTTAGGACTCCACGCACACGCGGGAGAGCCGACCTAGGTTCCTGAAACAAGAGTTGAGTCGACGGGTGCCTTCTCTGCCCATGCTTATTTCTCCCTCGGAATTCTACTGGGACTCACTCCCCACATTTGCCCTGAAGCAGAGTTCAAAATGCTGCCACCCTGTGGAGAGGCAGATGAACTGAAGCTGGGATTCTTTACTGCCTTCTTTCTGCCAAATCAGTGTGGAGCCCTTAGCATTCCTAGGCACACATGGAGCTGTAAGGGTTAGCTTCAGGTAACAAGAGCTGAGTCGAGAGGTGCCTTCTGGCCCCGACATCTTCTCCCTCGGTTTCACGTGAGGAACGCGTTCCCCAGGCTCTCACCCACGGTAGCCCGGAAACTGCTTCTTCCCTCAGAGAGGTGGATGGTAGCTAAAGCACGGTTTCGCTACCGTGTTGTTTCTTCGAGTTCGAACGTTAACAATAGGGCTTCCATGTAAAAGTGAGGCCGCAGTGCGAGCTTCATGAAACAAGTGGGGAGTCGTGTGCTGCCTTCTGCCAGGGCCTGAGTCTCATTCGGAACCTGCCTCCCGACTCCCTTGCTGTGCTCTCACGCATGCACACAGCAAACTGCTTCCAGCCTCAGGAAGGCCTAATTTCGCTGAAGGAGGAATTCTCCTCACACCTGTTCCTTCGACTTCAGTGCTTGGCTTTCGGCCTGCAGGCACACACGGGGCAACGGTACTAGCCTCGTAAACAAAGAGTGAGGTGACAGCTTCCTTCTGCACCGGCCTCTTTCTCAGTCCAGTTTACGTATGGAACCCATCCCGAGGCTCTCACCCACAGTGCAGAGTAAAGTGCTTCCTCTCACAGACCTTGAAACAAGTGGGGAGTGGTGCTCTGCCTTCTTGCGGAGCCTGAGTCTCACACGGTCATTGTTTTGGGACTCCCTTGCAGTTCTCTCACGCATGCACACAGCAAAATGCTTCTAGCCTCACGAAGGCCTCTTTTCGCTGAAGCAGGAATTCTCTACAGCCTTGTTCCTTCGACTTAGGTGCTTGGCCCTCGGCCTACAGGCACACACGGGGCAACGGTACTAGCCTCGTAAACAAGGAGTGAGGTGACAGCTTTCTTCTGCACCGGCCTCTTTCTCCATCCAGTTTACGTATGGAACCCACCCCAGGCTCTCACCCACAGTGCAGAGTAAAGTGCTTCCTCCCACAGATCATGAAACAAGTGGGGAGTGGTGCTCTGCCTTCTTCTGGAGCCTGGGTCTCACACGGACAATGTTTTGGGACTCCCTTGCAGTGATCTCACGCATGCACACAACAAAATGCTTCCAGCCTTAGGAAGGCCTCTTTTCGCTGAAGCAGGAATTCTCTACAGACTTGTTCCTTCGACTTAGGTGCTTGGCTTTAGGCCTGCAGGCACACACGGGGCAACGGTACTAGCCTCGTAAAGATGGAGGGAGGTGACAGCTTCCTTCTGCACCGGCCTGTTTCTCCATGGAGTTTACGTATGGAACCCGTCCCCAGGGTCTCCCCCACAGTGCAAACTGCTTCCTCCCACAGAGAGGTCGACGGTAGCCAAAGCACGGTTTCTGTACACTGTTGTTCCTAAGAGGTAGTACGCAAGCGATTTGACTTCCATGCAGAGGTTGGGCCGCAGTGCTAGCTTCATGAAACAAGTGGGCAGTCGTGCGCTGCCTTCTCTCGGGGCCTGAGTCTCCCACGGGAAATGGTTTGGGACTCAGTTGCAGTGCGCTCACGCATGCACACAGCAAGATGCGTCCACTCTCAGTCATGGCTCTTTTAGCCGAAGCAGGAATTCCCTACAGACTTGTTCCTTTGACTTAGGCGGTTGGCTTTCGGCCTGCAGGCACACCCGGGGCAAGGGTACCGGCCTCCTCAACAAGAGGTGAGTTGAGAGCGGCCTTCCGTACCGGCCTCTTTCTCGCTCCATTTCACGTATGAGACCCTTTCCCCGATCTCTCCTATACGAGCACTGTGACATTCCTCTGGCTTCAGGAACGGCAATGTTAACTAAAGCGCAGGAACTCTCTAGCATTGATGCTTGGTGTTAGTAGCCCGGCAACTAGGCATCCAGGCACACAAGGCAAAGCACGGCGAATCTCCTAACACAACAGGTGAGTCGACAGCAGCCCTCCTTACAGGCCTGCTTCTCACTCCGGGTTCCGTTTATGTTCCATGTCGCATGCTTTCACAGAAACACACACGAGATGAAGTTCACACTCAGGAAGGGCGATCTGTGCTGAGGCACGGGTTCTCTAGAGTTTTGTTCCTTTGCGTTGGGTGGACGGCCCTTAGGACTCCACGCACACGCGGGAGAGCCGACCTAGGTTCCTGAAACAAGAGTTGAGTCGACGGGTGCCTTCTCTGCCCATGCTTATTTCTCCCTCGGAATTCTACTGGGACTCACTCCCCACATTTGCCCTGAAGCAGAGTTCAAAATGCTGCCACCCTGTGGAGAGGCAGATGAACTGAAGCTGGGATTCTTTACTGCCTTCTTTCTGCCAAATCAGTTTGGAGCCCTTAGCATTCCTAGGCACACATGGAGCAGTAAGGGTTAGCTTCAGGTAACAAGAGCTGAGTCGAGAGGTGCCTTCTGGCCCCGACATCTTCTCCCTCGGTTTCACGTGAGGAACGCGTTCCCCAGGCTCTCACCCACGGTAGCCCGGAAACTGCTTCTTCCCTCAGAGAGGTGGATGGTAGCTAAAGCACGGTTTCGCTACCGTGTTGTTTCTTCGAGTTCGAACGTTAACAATAGGGCTTCCATGTAAAAGTGAGGCCGCAGTGCGAGCTTCATGAAACAAGTGGGGAGTCGTGTGCTGCCTTCTGCCAGGGCCTGAGTCTCATTCGGAACCTGCCTCCCGACTCCCTTGCTGTGCTCTCACGCATGCACACAGCAAACTGCTTCCAGCCTCAGGAAGGCCTAATTTCGCTGAAGGAGGAATTCTCCTCACACCTGTTCCTTCGACTTCAGTGCTTGGCTTTCGGCCTGCAGGCACACACGGGGCAACGGTACTAGCCTCGTAAACAAAGAGTGTGGTGACAGCTTCCTTCTGCACCGGCCTCTTTCTCAGTCCAGGTTACGTATGGAACCCATCCCGAGGCTCTCACCCACAGTGCAGAGTAAAGTGCTTCCTCTCACAGACCTTGAAACAAGTGGGGAGTGGTGCTCTGCCTTCTTGCGGAGCCTGCGTCTCACACGGTCATTGTTTTGGGACTCCCTTGCAGTTCTCTCACGCATGCACACAGCAAAATGCTTCTAGCCTCACGAAGGCCTCTTTTCGCTGAAGCAGGAATTCTCTACAGCCTTGTTTCTTCGACTTAGGTGCTTGGCCCTCGGCCTACAGGCACACACGGGGCAACGGTACTAGCCTCGTAAACAAGGAGTGAGGTGACAGCTTCCTTGTGCACCGGCCTCATTCTCCGTCCAGTATACGTATGGAACCCATCCCCAGGCTCTCACCCACAGTGCAGAGTAAACTGCTTGCTCCCACAGACCTTGAAACAAGTGGGGAGTGGTGCTCTGCCTTCTTGAGGAGCCTGAGTCTCACTTGGACAATGTTTTGGAACTCCGTTGCAGTTCTCTCACGCAGGCACACAGCAAACTGCTTCCAGCCTCAGGAAGGCCTCTTTTCGCAGAAGCAGGAATTCTCTACAGACTTGTTCCTTCGACTTAGGTGCTTGGCTTTAGGACGGCAGGCACGCACGGGCCAAAGGTACTAGCCTTGTAAAGAAGGAGAGAGTTGACAACTTCCTTCTGCACTGGCCTGTTTCTCCATGGAGTTTACGTATGGAACCCGTCCCCAGGGTCTCCCCCACAGTGCAAACTGCTTCCTCCCACAGAGAGGTCGACGGTAGCCAAAACACAGTTTCTGTACACTGTTGTTTCTAAGAGGTAGAACGCAAGCGATTTGACTTCCATGCAGAAGTGGGGCCGCAGTGCTAGCTTCATGAAACAAATGGGGAGTCGTGTGCTGCCTTCTGACAGGGCCTGAGTCTCATAAGGAACCTGCCCCCGGACTCCCTTGCAGTGCTCTCACGCATGTACACAGCAAAATGCTTCCAGCCTCAGGAAGGCCTAATTTCGCTGAAGGAGGAATTCTCCTCAGACCTGTTCCTTCGACTTCAGTGCTTGGCTTTCGGCCTGCAGGCACACACGGGGCAACGGTACTAGCCTCGTAAACAAAGAGTGAGGTGACAGCTTCCTTCTGCACCGGACTCTTTCTCAGTCCAGTTTACGTATGGAACCCATCCCGAGGCTCTCACCCACAGTGCAGAGTAAAGTGCTTCCTCCCACACACCATGAAACAAGTGGGCAGTGCTGCTCTGCCTTCTTGCGGAGCCTGAGTCTCACACGGACAATGTTTTGGGACTCCCTTGCAGTGCTCTCACGCATGCACACAGCAAAATGCTTCCAGCCTCAGGAAGGCCTCTTTTCGCTGAAGCAGGAATTCCCTACAGTCTTGTTCCTTCGACTTAGGTGCTTGGCGTTAGGCCTGCAGGCACAAAATGGGCAACGGTACTAGCCTCGTAAACAAGGAGTGAGGTGACAGGTTCCTTCTGCACCGACCTGTTTCTCCATCGAGTTTACCTTTGGAACCTGAGCCTAGGCTCTTACCCACAGTGCAGGGTAAAATGCTTCCTTCCACACACCATGAAACAAATTGGGAGTCGTGCCCTGGCTTCTTCCGTGGCCTGGGACTCACACGGACAATGTTTTGGGACTCCCTTGTAGTTCTCTCACGCATGCACACAGCAAACTGCTTCCAGCCTCAGGAAGGCCTCTTTTCGCTGAAGCAGGAATTCTCTGCAGACTTGTTCCTTCGACTTAGGTGCTTGGCTTTAGGCCTGCAGGCACACACGGGGCAAAGGTACTAGCCTCGTAAAGAAGGAGGGAGTTGACAGCTTGCTTCTACACCGGCCTGTTTCTCCATGGAGTTTACGTATGGAACCCGTCCCCAGGGTCTCCCCCACAGTGCAAACTGCTTCCTCCCACAGAGAGGTCGACCGTAGCCAAAGCACGGTTTCTGTACACTGTTGTTTCTAAGAGGTAGAACGCAAGCGATTTGACTTCCATGCAGAAGTGGGGCCGCTGTGCTAGCTTCATGAAACAAGCGGGGAGTCGTGTGCTGCCTTCTGCCAGGGCCTGAGTCTCACTCGGAACCTGCCTCCGGACTCCCTTGCAGTGCTCTCACGCATGCACACAGCAAAATGCTTCCAGCCTCAGGAAGGCCTAATTTCGCTGAAGGAGGAATTCTCCTCAGACCTGTTCCTGCGACTTAAGTGCTGGGCTTTCGGCCTGCAGGCACACACCGGGCAACGGTACTAGCCTCGTAAACAAGGAGTGAGGTGACAGCTTTCTTCTGCACCGGCCTCTTTCTCCATTCAGTTTACGTAAGGAACCCACCCCAGGCTCTCACCCACAGTGCAGAGTAAAGTGCTTCCTCCACATACCAAGAAACAAGTGGGGAGTGTTGCTCTTCCTTCTTCTGGAGCCTGGGTCTCACACGGACAATGTTTTGGGACTCCCTTGCAGTGATCTCACGCATGCACACAACAAAATGCTTCCAGCCTCAGGAAGGCCTCTTTTCGCTGACGCAGGAATTCTCTACAGACTTGTTCCTTCGACTTAGGTGCTTGGCTTTAGGCCTGCAGGCACACACGGGGCAACGGTACTAGC
>NW_026992191.1:0-16138 GCF_029215605.1 Mirounga angustirostris | reverse complement strand
AGATCTCACCCACACGTCCGGAGACCTCTAGCCATACATCCCGATATGTCATCCTCAGCTCATGAGGTTTCTCTCCAGACCCGGGAAGAACTCATCCACACCTCGGAGATAGCGAGCCCGGCCTCGCGAGATCTCACCCAAATCTTCTGATATGTCAGGCTCAGCTCTTGTCTTCTGTGGCCAAAACTTGATGCATCTGTGACCAATCACCCAGGCTCTGGGGGCGGTGGTGTGGGGAAATGGCCCTCCCCAGCCCAGACTGCTTTGAGCCACTTCGGTGCTTAGGGATGGCACATTCCAGAAGTGTGCACAACGTCCAATAGCTCCAGTGGTCGAAATACTCCCAGGCACACCAGGAGGGAATCAACAATTTGTCTCCCACGTCAATCCCTGGAATCGCAACATCTTTGACGTGGGGGTAATAAGGGAGCCCTGAAAACAGAAGGAGCAGGCCTGCTGAAGCGTTTTTCACACTCAACCCGAAGGACGGAGTGAGAAAGGCAGGAACAGGAGGGAAAAGCAATGCGCCACCCCAGGCACGAGAAGGTGGCACCCATTGATAACGTTCAGGATGACTCTCTTGAGCGCACAACCAGCCAGAAAAAGACAAAGAAGAGACACCTCTTCTTTAGCCAGAGATCACCTGATCTTGGGGAAAATCTTGGGACGTCTCATTGAAATCTGTGGAGATCACGGCGCATTTAGGGAGATCCAGGGCCAAAAACCGTTCGCCCGTGGGGCAAACTTGCTGGCCCCTGGGCGGATCTTGTAACCCGTACGTAGCAGGGATTGCTGTGCTCCCAGTGTCAGTAGGGAACCCACACGGAGGGGTTGGGCAGCAGTCAACTTTCCTCATTGGTCCCAGGCATGCCCTTCAAGAAGACACACAGGGTGTCTCCCTCAATCCCTGTTGTTTCAGCATCCTGGCTCTAAAGCAGGTAAGAAAGGAGCTTGGATGCGGGATGAATGGGCCAGGGGAAAGCTCCTTCCCACTCACGGCGAGGTGACCGGCACAGGAGAGCAGGAGGGGAAACCAGAAGCCAAAGGGCCCACTGCAGGACGGTGAGAACGGAGGCAGGCCCGTGGGGGCTTTCCCTGGCTCTCCACACCTTAAAGCTCAGTGCACTAGCCACACAACACCGCGGAAATGTTGAAAGAATCTATACCTCTTGCCTTCCCCGGACCTCAGGTGATTTGGGGACCAATCTGCTGAGGTGACAGCCCGGCTCTTGCGAGATCTCAGGGAAATCTCGCCAGATCTTATGGAAATCTCACCAGACTCGGTCCAAATCAGGTGAGATCTCCCGCCCAACCCGTGAGATTTCCCGCCCAACCCGGTGAGGTTTCCCGCCAAACCTGGTGAGATTTCCAGGCAAACATGGCGAGATATCCCGCCAACCTGGTGAGATTTCGGGCCAAACCGGGGAAGGCCTCCCACCAACCCTGGCGAGACAGCCCCCAAACCTGGGGAGAGATCTCGCCAAACATCGTGAGGTATCCCGCTGGGCCTCGTCCGATACGCCAGGAAACCTGGGGTGCTATCCCTCCAAACCGCGGGAGATGTCCCTCCAAACCGCGGGAGATGTCCCGAAAACCCTTGTGACGTTCCCCGACAACCCTCTTGAGAATTGCCGCCGACCCGCGTGAGTTTCCCGTCCAAACCCCGTGAGTTTCCCGGCCAAACCTCGTGAGTTTCCCCGCCCAAGCGCATGAGTTTTCCCACCAAACCTCGTGAGTTTGCCTGCCATACGTCGCGCGTTTCCCGGCCACCCTCGTGAGCTTTCTAGCGCGACCTCCTGGGATTTCCAGCCGAACGTCGTGAGATTTCCAACCCCACCTCGTGAGATTTCCAGCCAGACCTCGTTTGCTTTGCCTCCAAACGTCCTGGGATTGCCAGCCAGACCTCGTGGGATCTGTGGCCCTGCCACTGATATCTAAGGCCAACCGCAGATGCGTCTGTCACCAATCCCCCAGTCACAAGATGGGGGAGGGTGGAGAACTAGAACTCGCCAGCAGAGCCGGCTTTGCACCCCTTAGGCAGTTAGGGAAGGCCTAGGCCAGATGTGGGCCGAACTGCTAATACCTGCGCTTTGAGAATTGCTCCCAGGCGCCACGTGAGGGAAGAAAGAAGCTGTCTCCCACCTAAATCCCTGGTATCGCAACGTCCTGCGGGAGGACTGGGGAATAAGGGAGGACTGCATTCGGAATGAACGGGCCTGGTGAATACCTCTGCACACGAAACTCGAGGGACGGAATGAGGAAAGCAGGAGGAGAAGGAGGAAGCGATTTGCCATCCTAAGCACCAAAAGTGAGCACGCACCCAAAACATGAAGGCTGATTCTGTTCAGGGCGAAACCACCCAGAAAAAGAAAAAGAAACGATACCTCTCCTTCAGCGAGACATCAGATGATCTTGGGGAAAATCTGGGGAGATCTCATACAAATCTCGTGAGATCTCGGCCCATTTCTGGAGACGTAGGCCCGAAAATCCTTCGCACCTGTGGCAAACTCCCTGGTCCTTGGCTGGATCGTTTAGGCCCTCTGGAGCAGGGATGGCTGGTGTTCCTAATGGAAACAGTGAATACACATGGAAGGGTTGGGCGGAATTCTCCTTTCCTAATGGTTCACAGGCAGCCCTTGAGAAAGGCACAGTGTGTCTCCCACCTCAAACCATGTTGGTCAGCATCCTGGCCCTTCGGCATCTAAACCATCGGTGGGCCAGCTGGATGCTTATTCCTCCAAGGGATTTGTCCACATGGAAGCGCTGGGCAGAATTGTCCTTTCCTAATCGGGCCCAGGAATGCCTTGAGAGAGACACAAAGTTTCTCACCCCTCAATCCCTGGTGTTTCAGCATCCTGGCTCTAAGGCATCGGAACCACTGATGGGCCAGGTGCACGCTTCTTCACGGAAGCGATTGATACGGATGGAAGTGTCGGGCAGATTCCTGTTTTCCTACGTCGTCCCAGGAATGCCCTTCGGAAAGGCACAGCATGGAAGTGGTGGCGAGAATTCCACTTTCCTCATTTGTCACAGACATGGCCCTTGGAAAGACACCAAGTGCCTCACACCGAAATCCCCGTTGTTTCAGCATCCTGGCTCTAAAGCAGTTAAGAAGGGCCGGTACGTGGGCCAGGCGGATGCTGACTCACACTCATCCAGACGTGTGAGAAGCAGGAGAGTGGAGGGGGAAGAAGGAACCACGGTCCCCATTGCAGGATGGTGAGCATAGAGGCAGCCCCCGTGGGGGCTCTTCCCAGCTCTCAATACCTTAATGCTCTCTGCAGTAGCCTCAGAAGGCCCTCGACATGAAAGAAAATAGACCTCTTTCCTTCACCGTACCTCCGTGATTTGGCAGGGAAATCTCATGTGACGCCAAGCCAAGCTTTTAGATCTCACCCATATCGAGCCAGTTCTCACGGAAATTTCACCAGATCCGTCCAAATCACGTGAGATCTCACCCACACGTCCGGAGACCTCTAGCCATACATCCCGATATGTCATCCTCAGCTCATGAGGTTTCTCTCCAGACCCGGGAAGAACTCATCCACACCTCGGAGATAGCGAGCCCGGCCTCGCGAGATCTCACCCAAATCTTCTGATATGTCAGGCTCAGCTCTTGTCTTCTGTGGCCAAAACTTGATGCATCTGTGACCAATCACCCAGGCTCTGGGGGCGGTGGTGTGGGGAAATGGCCCTCCCCAGCCCAGACTGCTTTGAGCCACTTCGGTGCTTAGGGATGGCACATTCCAGAAGTGTGCACAACGTCCAATAGCTCCAGTGGTCGAAATACTCCCAGGCACACCAGGAGGGAATCAACAATTTGTCTCCCACGTCAATCCCTGGAATCGCAACATCTTTGACGTGGGGGTAATAAGGGAGCCCTGAAAACAGAAGGAGCAGGCCTGCTGAAGCGTTTTTCACACTCAACCCGAAGGACGGAGTGAGAAAGGCAGGAACAGGAGGGAAAAGCAATGCGCCACCCCAGGCACGAGAAGGTGGCACCCATTGATAACGTTCAGGATGACTCTCTTGAGCGCACAACCAGCCAGAAAAAGACAAAGAAGAGACACCTCTTCTTTAGCCAGAGATCACCTGATCTTGGGGAAAATCTTGGGACGTCTCATTGAAATCTGTGGAGATCACGGCGCATTTAGGGAGATCCAGGGCCAAAAACCGTTCGCCCGTGGGGCAAACTTGCTGGCCCCTGGGCGGATCTTGTAACCCGTACGTAGCAGGGATTGCTGTGCTCCCAGTGTCAGTAGGGAACCCACACGGAGGGGTTGGGCAGCAGTCAACTTTCCTCATTGGTCCCAGGCATGCCCTTCAAGAAGACACACAGGGTGTCTCCCTCAATCCCTGTTGTTTCAGCATCCTGGCTCTAAAGCAGGTAAGAAAGGAGCTTGGATGCGGGATGAATGGGCCAGGGGAAAGCTCCTTCCCACTCACGGCGAGGTGACCGGCACAGGAGAGCAGGAGGGGAAACCAGAAGCCAAAGGGCCCACTGCAGGACGGTGAGAACGGAGGCAGGCCCGTGGGGGCTTTCCCTGGCTCTCCACACCTTAAAGCTCAGTGCACTAGCCACACAACACCGCGGAAATGTTGAAAGAATCTATACCTCTTGCCTTCCCCGGACCTCAGGTGATTTGGGGACCAATCTGCTGAGGTGACAGCCCGGCTCTTGCGAGATCTCAGGGAAATCTCGCCAGATCTTATGGAAATCTCACCAGACTCGGTCCAAATCAGGTGAGATCTCCCGCCCAACCCGTGAGATTTCCCGCCCAACCCGGTGAGGTTTCCCGCCAAACCTGGTGAGATTTCCAGGCAAACATGGCGAGATATCCCGCCAACCTGGTGAGATTTCGGGCCAAACCGGGGAAGGCCTCCCACCAACCCTGGCGAGACAGCCCCCAAACCTGGGGAGAGATCTCGCCAAACATCGTGAGGTATCCCGCTGGGCCTCGTCCGATACGCCAGGAAACCTGGGGTGCTATCCCTCCAAACCGCGGGAGATGTCCCTCCAAACCGCGGGAGATGTCCCGAAAACCCTTGTGACGTTCCCCGACAACCCTCTTGAGAATTGCCGCCGACCCGCGTGAGTTTCCCGTCCAAACCCCGTGAGTTTCCCGGCCAAACCTCGTGAGTTTCCCCGCCCAAGCGCATGAGTTTTCCCACCAAACCTCGTGAGTTTGCCTGCCATACGTCGCGCGTTTCCCGGCCACCCTCGTGAGCTTTCTAGCGCGACCTCCTGGGATTTCCAGCCGAACGTCGTGAGATTTCCAACCCCACCTCGTGAGATTTCCAGCCAGACCTCGTTTGCTTTGCCTCCAAACGTCCTGGGATTGCCAGCCAGACCTCGTGGGATCTGTGGCCCTGCCACTGATATCTAAGGCCAACCGCAGATGCGTCTGTCACCAATCCCCCAGTCACAAGATGGGGGAGGGTGGAGAACTAGAACTCGCCAGCAGAGCCGGCTTTGCACCCCTTAGGCAGTTAGGGAAGGCCTAGGCCAGATGTGGGCCGAACTGCTAATACCTGCGCTTTGAGAATTGCTCCCAGGCGCCACGTGAGGGAAGAAAGAAGCTGTCTCCCACCTAAATCCCTGGTATCGCAACGTCCTGCGGGAGGACTGGGGAATAAGGGAGGACTGCATTCGGAATGAACGGGCCTGGTGAATACCTCTGCACACGAAACTCGAGGGACGGAATGAGGAAAGCAGGAGGAGAAGGAGGAAGCGATTTGCCATCCTAAGCACCAAAAGTGAGCACGCACCCAAAACATGAAGGCTGATTCTGTTCAGGGCGAAACCACCCAGAAAAAGAAAAAGAAACGATACCTCTCCTTCAGCGAGACATCAGATGATCTTGGGGAAAATCTGGGGAGATCTCATACAAATCTCGTGAGATCTCGGCCCATTTCTGGAGACGTAGGCCCGAAAATCCTTCGCACCTGTGGCAAACTCCCTGGTCCTTGGCTGGATCGTTTAGGCCCTCTGGAGCAGGGATGGCTGGTGTTCCTAATGGAAACAGTGAATACACATGGAAGGGTTGGGCGGAATTCTCCTTTCCTAATGGTTCACAGGCAGCCCTTGAGAAAGGCACAGTGTGTCTCCCACCTCAAACCATGTTGGTCAGCATCCTGGCCCTTCGGCATCTAAACCATCGGTGGGCCAGCTGGATGCTTATTCCTCCAAGGGATTTGTCCACATGGAAGCGCTGGGCAGAATTGTCCTTTCCTAATCGGGCCCAGGAATGCCTTGAGAGAGACACAAAGTTTCTCACCCCTCAATCCCTGGTGTTTCAGCATCCTGGCTCTAAGGCATCGGAACCACTGATGGGCCAGGTGCACGCTTCTTCACGGAAGCGATTGATACGGATGGAAGTGTCGGGCAGATTCCTGTTTTCCTACGTCGTCCCAGGAATGCCCTTCGGAAAGGCACAGCATGGAAGTGGTGGCGAGAATTCCACTTTCCTCATTTGTCACAGACATGGCCCTTGGAAAGACACCAAGTGCCTCACACCGAAATCCCCGTTGTTTCAGCATCCTGGCTCTAAAGCAGTTAAGAAGGGCCGGTACGTGGGCCAGGCGGATGCTGACTCACACTCATCCAGACGTGTGAGAAGCAGGAGAGTGGAGGGGGAAGAAGGAACCACGGTCCCCATTGCAGGATGGTGAGCATAGAGGCAGCCCCCGTGGGGGCTCTTCCCAGCTCTCAATACCTTAATGCTCTCTGCAGTAGCCTCAGAAGGCCCTCGACATGAAAGAAAATAGACCTCTTTCCTTCACCGTACCTCCGTGATTTGGCAGGGAAATCTCATGTGACGCCAAGCCAAGCTTTTAGATCTCACCCATATCGAGCCAGTTCTCACGGAAATTTCACCAGATCCGTCCAAATCACGTGAGATCTCACCCACACGTCCGGAGACCTCTAGCCATACATCCCGATATGTCATCCTCAGCTCATGAGGTTTCTCTCCAGACCCGGGAAGAACTCATCCACACCTCGGAGATAGCGAGCCCGGCCTCGCGAGATCTCACCCAAATCTTCTGATATGTCAGGCTCAGCTCTTGTCTTCTGTGGCCAAAACTTGATGCATCTGTGACCAATCACCCAGGCTCTGGGGGCGGTGGTGTGGGGAAATGGCCCTCCCCAGCCCAGACTGCTTTGAGCCACTTCGGTGCTTAGGGATGGCACATTCCAGAAGTGTGCACAACGTCCAATAGCTCCAGTGGTCGAAATACTCCCAGGCACACCAGGAGGGAATCAACAATTTGTCTCCCACGTCAATCCCTGGAATCGCAACATCTTTGACGTGGGGGTAATAAGGGAGCCCTGAAAACAGAAGGAGCAGGCCTGCTGAAGCGTTTTTCACACTCAACCCGAAGGACGGAGTGAGAAAGGCAGGAACAGGAGGGAAAAGCAATGCGCCACCCCAGGCACGAGAAGGTGGCACCCATTGATAACGTTCAGGATGACTCTCTTGAGCGCACAACCAGCCAGAAAAAGACAAAGAAGAGACACCTCTTCTTTAGCCAGAGATCACCTGATCTTGGGGAAAATCTTGGGACGTCTCATTGAAATCTGTGGAGATCACGGCGCATTTAGGGAGATCCAGGGCCAAAAACCGTTCGCCCGTGGGGCAAACTTGCTGGCCCCTGGGCGGATCTTGTAACCCGTACGTAGCAGGGATTGCTGTGCTCCCAGTGTCAGTAGGGAACCCACACGGAGGGGTTGGGCAGCAGTCAACTTTCCTCATTGGTCCCAGGCATGCCCTTCAAGAAGACACACAGGGTGTCTCCCTCAATCCCTGTTGTTTCAGCATCCTGGCTCTAAAGCAGGTAAGAAAGGAGCTTGGATGCGGGATGAATGGGCCAGGGGAAAGCTCCTTCCCACTCACGGCGAGGTGACCGGCACAGGAGAGCAGGAGGGGAAACCAGAAGCCAAAGGGCCCACTGCAGGACGGTGAGAACGGAGGCAGGCCCGTGGGGGCTTTCCCTGGCTCTCCACACCTTAAAGCTCAGTGCACTAGCCACACAACACCGCGGAAATGTTGAAAGAATCTATACCTCTTGCCTTCCCCGGACCTCAGGTGATTTGGGGACCAATCTGCTGAGGTGACAGCCCGGCTCTTGCGAGATCTCAGGGAAATCTCGCCAGATCTTATGGAAATCTCACCAGACTCGGTCCAAATCAGGTGAGATCTCCCGCCCAACCCGTGAGATTTCCCGCCCAACCCGGTGAGGTTTCCCGCCAAACCTGGTGAGATTTCCAGGCAAACATGGCGAGATATCCCGCCAACCTGGTGAGATTTCGGGCCAAACCGGGGAAGGCCTCCCACCAACCCTGGCGAGACAGCCCCCAAACCTGGGGAGAGATCTCGCCAAACATCGTGAGGTATCCCGCTGGGCCTCGTCCGATACGCCAGGAAACCTGGGGTGCTATCCCTCCAAACCGCGGGAGATGTCCCTCCAAACCGCGGGAGATGTCCCGAAAACCCTTGTGACGTTCCCCGACAACCCTCTTGAGAATTGCCGCCGACCCGCGTGAGTTTCCCGTCCAAACCCCGTGAGTTTCCCGGCCAAACCTCGTGAGTTTCCCCGCCCAAGCGCATGAGTTTTCCCACCAAACCTCGTGAGTTTGCCTGCCATACGTCGCGCGTTTCCCGGCCACCCTCGTGAGCTTTCTAGCGCGACCTCCTGGGATTTCCAGCCGAACGTCGTGAGATTTCCAACCCCACCTCGTGAGATTTCCAGCCAGACCTCGTTTGCTTTGCCTCCAAACGTCCTGGGATTGCCAGCCAGACCTCGTGGGATCTGTGGCCCTGCCACTGATATCTAAGGCCAACCGCAGATGCGTCTGTCACCAATCCCCCAGTCACAAGATGGGGGAGGGTGGAGAACTAGAACTCGCCAGCAGAGCCGGCTTTGCACCCCTTAGGCAGTTAGGGAAGGCCTAGGCCAGATGTGGGCCGAACTGCTAATACCTGCGCTTTGAGAATTGCTCCCAGGCGCCACGTGAGGGAAGAAAGAAGCTGTCTCCCACCTAAATCCCTGGTATCGCAACGTCCTGCGGGAGGACTGGGGAATAAGGGAGGACTGCATTCGGAATGAACGGGCCTGGTGAATACCTCTGCACACGAAACTCGAGGGACGGAATGAGGAAAGCAGGAGGAGAAGGAGGAAGCGATTTGCCATCCTAAGCACCAAAAGTGAGCACGCACCCAAAACATGAAGGCTGATTCTGTTCAGGGCGAAACCACCCAGAAAAAGAAAAAGAAACGATACCTCTCCTTCAGCGAGACATCAGATGATCTTGGGGAAAATCTGGGGAGATCTCATACAAATCTCGTGAGATCTCGGCCCATTTCTGGAGACGTAGGCCCGAAAATCCTTCGCACCTGTGGCAAACTCCCTGGTCCTTGGCTGGATCGTTTAGGCCCTCTGGAGCAGGGATGGCTGGTGTTCCTAATGGAAACAGTGAATACACATGGAAGGGTTGGGCGGAATTCTCCTTTCCTAATGGTTCACAGGCAGCCCTTGAGAAAGGCACAGTGTGTCTCCCACCTCAAACCATGTTGGTCAGCATCCTGGCCCTTCGGCATCTAAACCATCGGTGGGCCAGCTGGATGCTTATTCCTCCAAGGGATTTGTCCACATGGAAGCGCTGGGCAGAATTGTCCTTTCCTAATCGGGCCCAGGAATGCCTTGAGAGAGACACAAAGTTTCTCACCCCTCAATCCCTGGTGTTTCAGCATCCTGGCTCTAAGGCATCGGAACCACTGATGGGCCAGGTGCACGCTTCTTCACGGAAGCGATTGATACGGATGGAAGTGTCGGGCAGATTCCTGTTTTCCTACGTCGTCCCAGGAATGCCCTTCGGAAAGGCACAGCATGGAAGTGGTGGCGAGAATTCCACTTTCCTCATTTGTCACAGACATGGCCCTTGGAAAGACACCAAGTGCCTCACACCGAAATCCCCGTTGTTTCAGCATCCTGGCTCTAAAGCAGTTAAGAAGGGCCGGTACGTGGGCCAGGCGGATGCTGACTCACACTCATCCAGACGTGTGAGAAGCAGGAGAGTGGAGGGGGAAGAAGGAACCACGGTCCCCATTGCAGGATGGTGAGCATAGAGGCAGCCCCCGTGGGGGCTCTTCCCAGCTCTCAATACCTTAATGCTCTCTGCAGTAGCCTCAGAAGGCCCTCGACATGAAAGAAAATAGACCTCTTTCCTTCACCGTACCTCCGTGATTTGGCAGGGAAATCTCATGTGACGCCAAGCCAAGCTTTTAGATCTCACCCATATCGAGCCAGTTCTCACGGAAATTTCACCAGATCCGTCCAAATCACGTGAGATCTCACCCACACGTCCGGAGACCTCTAGCCATACATCCCGATATGTCATCCTCAGCTCATGAGGTTTCTCTCCAGACCCGGGAAGAACTCATCCACACCTCGGAGATAGCGAGCCCGGCCTCGCGAGATCTCACCCAAATCTTCTGATATGTCAGGCTCAGCTCTTGTCTTCTGTGGCCAAAACTTGATGCATCTGTGACCAATCACCCAGGCTCTGGGGGCGGTGGTGTGGGGAAATGGCCCTCCCCAGCCCAGACTGCTTTGAGCCACTTCGGTGCTTAGGGATGGCACATTCCAGAAGTGTGCACAACGTCCAATAGCTCCAGTGGTCGAAATACTCCCAGGCACACCAGGAGGGAATCAACAATTTGTCTCCCACGTCAATCCCTGGAATCGCAACATCTTTGACGTGGGGGTAATAAGGGAGCCCTGAAAACAGAAGGAGCAGGCCTGCTGAAGCGTTTTTCACACTCAACCCGAAGGACGGAGTGAGAAAGGCAGGAACAGGAGGGAAAAGCAATGCGCCACCCCAGGCACGAGAAGGTGGCACCCATTGATAACGTTCAGGATGACTCTCTTGAGCGCACAACCAGCCAGAAAAAGACAAAGAAGAGACACCTCTTCTTTAGCCAGAGATCACCTGATCTTGGGGAAAATCTTGGGACGTCTCATTGAAATCTGTGGAGATCACGGCGCATTTAGGGAGATCCAGGGCCAAAAACCGTTCGCCCGTGGGGCAAACTTGCTGGCCCCTGGGCGGATCTTGTAACCCGTACGTAGCAGGGATTGCTGTGCTCCCAGTGTCAGTAGGGAACCCACACGGAGGGGTTGGGCAGCAGTCAACTTTCCTCATTGGTCCCAGGCATGCCCTTCAAGAAGACACACAGGGTGTCTCCCTCAATCCCTGTTGTTTCAGCATCCTGGCTCTAAAGCAGGTAAGAAAGGAGCTTGGATGCGGGATGAATGGGCCAGGGGAAAGCTCCTTCCCACTCACGGCGAGGTGACCGGCACAGGAGAGCAGGAGGGGAAACCAGAAGCCAAAGGGCCCACTGCAGGACGGTGAGAACGGAGGCAGGCCCGTGGGGGCTTTCCCTGGCTCTCCACACCTTAAAGCTCAGTGCACTAGCCACACAACACCGCGGAAATGTTGAAAGAATCTATACCTCTTGCCTTCCCCGGACCTCAGGTGATTTGGGGACCCATCTGCTGAGGTGACAGCCCGGCTCTTGCGAGATCTCAGGGAAATCTCGCCAGATCTTATGGAAATCTCACCAGACTCGGTCCAAATCAGGTGAGATCTCCCGCCCAACCCGTGAGATTTCCCGCCCAACCCGGTGAGGTTTCCCGCCAAACCTGGTGAGATTTCCAGGCAAACATGGCGAGATATCCCGCCAACCTGGTGAGATTTCGGGCCAAACCGGGGAAGGCCTCCCACCAACCCTGGCGAGACAGCCCCCAAACCTGGGGAGAGATCTCGCCAAACATCGTGAGGTATCCCGCTGGGCCTCGTCCGATACGCCAGGAAACCTGGGGTGCTATCCCTCCAAACCGCGGGAGATGTCCCTCCAAACCGCGGGAGATGTCCCGAAAACCCTTGTGACGTTCCCCGACAACCCTCTTGAGAATTGCCGCCGACCCGCGTGAGTTTCCCGTCCAAACCCCGTGAGTTTCCCGGCCAAACCTCGTGAGTTTCCCCGCCCAAGCGCATGAGTTTTCCCACCAAACCTCGTGAGTTTGCCTGCCATACGTCGCGCGTTTCCCGGCCACCCTCGTGAGCTTTCTAGCGCGACCTCCTGGGATTTCCAGCCGAACGTCGTGAGATTTCCAACCCCACCTCGTGAGATTTCCAGCCAGACCTCGTTTGCTTTGCCTCCAAACGTCCTGGGATTGCCAGCCAGACCTCGTGGGATCTGTGGCCCTGCCACTGATATCTAAGGCCAACCGCAGATGCGTCTGTCACCAATCCCCCAGTCACAAGATGGGGGAGGGTGGAGAACTAGAACTCGCCAGCAGAGCCGGCTTTGCACCCCTTAGGCAGTTAGGGAAGGCCTAGGCCAGATGTGGGCCGAACTGCTAATACCTGCGCTTTGAGAATTGCTCCCAGGCGCCACGTGAGGGAAGAAAGAAGCTGTCTCCCACCTAAATCCCTGGTATCGCAACGTCCTGCGGGAGGACTGGGGAATAAGGGAGGACTGCATTCGGAATGAACGGGCCTGGTGAATACCTCTGCACACGAAACTCGAGGGACGGAATGAGGAAAGCAGGAGGAGAAGGAGGAAGCGATTTGCCATCCTAAGCACCAAAAGTGAGCACGCACCCAAAACATGAAGGCTGATTCTGTTCAGGGCGAAACCACCCAGAAAAAGAAAAAGAAACGATACCTCTCCTTCAGCGAGACATCAGATGATCTTGGGGAAAATCTGGGGAGATCTCATACAAATCTCGTGAGATCTCGGCCCATTTCTGGAGACGTAGGCCCGAAAATCCTTCGCACCTGTGGCAAACTCCCTGGTCCTTGGCTGGATCGTTTAGGCCCTCTGGAGCAGGGATGGCTGGTGTTCCTAATGGAAACAGTGAATACACATGGAAGGGTTGGGCGGAATTCTCCTTTCCTAATGGTTCACAGGCAGCCCTTGAGAAAGGCACAGTGTGTCTCCCACCTCAAACCATGTTGGTCAGCATCCTGGCCCTTCGGCATCTAAACCATCGGTGGGCCAGCTGGATGCTTATTCCTCCAAGGGATTTGTCCACATGGAAGCGCTGGGCAGAATTGTCCTTTCCTAATCGGGCCCAGGAATGCCTTGAGAGAGACACAAAGTTTCTCACCCCTCAATCCCTGGTGTTTCAGCATCCTGGCTCTAAGGCATCGGAACCACTGATGGGCCAGGTGCACGCTTCTTCACGGAAGCGATTGATACGGATGGAAGTGTCGGGCAGATTCCTGTTTTCCTACGTCGTCCCAGGAATGCCCTTCGGAAAGGCACAGCATGGAAGTGGTGGCGAGAATTCCACTTTCCTCATTTGTCACAGACATGGCCCTTGGAAAGACACCAAGTGCCTCACACCGAAATCCCCGTTGTTTCAGCATCCTGGCTCTAAAGCAGTTAAGAAGGGCCGGTACGTGGGCCAGGCGGATGCTGACTCACACTCATCCAGACGTGTGAGAAGCAGGAGAGTGGAGGGGGAAGAAGGAACCACGGTCCCCATTGCAGGATGGTGAGCATAGAGGCAGCCCCCGTGGGGGCTCTTCCCAGCTCTCAATACCTTAATGCTCTCTGCAGTAGCCTCAGAAGGCCCTCGACATGAAAGAAAATAGACCTCTTTCCTTCACCGTACCTCCGTGATTTGGCAGGGAAATCTCATGTGACGCCAAGCCAAGCTTTTAGATCTCACCCATATCGAGCCAGTTCTCACGGAAATTTCACCAGATCCGTCCAAATCACGTGAGATCTCACCCACACGTCCGGAGACCTCTAGCCATACATCCCGATATGTCATCCTCAGCTCATGAGGTTTCTCTCCAGACCCGGGAAGAACTCATCCACACCTCGGAGATAGCGAGCCCGGCCTCGCGAGATCTCACCCAAATCTTCTGATATGTCAGGCTCAGCTCTTGTCTTCTGTGGCCAAAACTTGATGCATCTGTGACCAATCACCCAGGCTCTGGGGGCGGTGGTGTGGGGAAATGGCCCTCCCCAGCCCAGACTGCTTTGAGCCACTTCGGTGCTTAGGGATGGCACATTCCAGAAGTGTGCACAACGTCCAATAGCTCCAGTGGTCGAAATACTCCCAGGCACACCAGGAGGGAATCAACAATTTGTCTCCCACGTCAATCCCTGGAATCGCAACATCTTTGACGTGGGGGTAATAAGGGAGCCCTGAAAACAGAAGGAGCAGGCCTGCTGAAGCGTTTTTCACACTCAACCCGAAGGACGGAGTGAGAAAGGCAGGAACAGGAGGGAAAAGCAATGCGCCACCCCAGGCACGAGAAGGTGGCACCCATTGATAACGTTCAGGATGACTCTCTTGAGCGCACAACCAGCCAGAAAAAGACAAAGAAGAGACACCTCTTCTTTAGCCAGAGATCACCTGATCTTGGGGAAAATCTTGGGACGTCTCATTGAAATCTGTGGAGATCACGGCGCATTTAGGGAGATCCAGGGCCAAAAACCGTTCGCCCGTGGGGCAAACTTGCTGGCCCCTGGGCGGATCTTGTAACCCGTACGTAGCAGGGATTGCTGTGCTCCCAGTGTCCGTAGGGAACCCACACGGAGGGGTTGGGCAGCAGTCAACTTTCCTCATTGGTCCCAGGCATGCCCTTCAAGAAGACACACAGGGTGTCTCCCTCAATCCCTGTTGTTTCAGCATCCTGGCTCTAAAGCAGGTAAGAAAGGAGCTTGGATGCGGGATGAATGGGCCAGGGCAAAGCTCCTTCCCACTCACGGCGAGGTGACCGGCACAGGAGAGCAGGAGGGGAAACCAGAAGCCAAAGGGCCCACTGCAGGACGGTGAGAACGGAGGCAGGCCCGTGGGGGCTTTCCCTGGCTCTCCACACCTTAAAGCTCAGTGCACTAGCCACACAACACCGCGGAAATGTTGAAAGAATCTATACCTCTTGCCTTCCCCGGACCTCAGGTGATTTGGGGACCAATCTGCTGAGGTGACAGCCCGGCTCTTGCGAGATCTCAGGGAAATCTCGCCAGATCTTATGGAAATCTCACCAGACTCGGTCCAAATCAGGTGAGATCTCCCGCCCAACCCGTGAGATTTCCCGCCCAACCCGGTGAGGTTTCCCGCCAAACCTGGTGAGATTTCCAGGCAAACATGGCGAGATATCCCGCCAACCTGGTGAGATTTCGGGCCAAACCGGGGAAGGCCTCCCACCAACCCTGGCGAGACAGCCCCCAAACCTGGGGAGAGATCTCGCCAAACATCGTGAGGTATCCCGCTGGGCCTCGTCCGATACGCCAGGAAACCTGGGGTGCTATCCCTCCAAACCGCGGGAGATGTCCCTCCAAACCGCGGGAGATGTCCCGAAAACCCTTGTGACGTTCCCCGACAACCCTCTTGAGAATTGCCGCCGACCCGCGTGAGTTTCCCGTCCAAACCCCGTGAGTTTCCCGGCCAAACCTCGTGAGTTTCCCCGCCCAAGCGCATGAGTTTTCCCACCAAACCTCGTGAGTTTGCCTGCCATACGTCGCGCGTTTCCCGGCCACCCTCGTGAGCTTTCTAGCGCGACCTCCTGGGATTTCCAGCCGAACGTCGTGAGATTTCCAACCCCACCTCGTGAGATTTCCAGCCAGACCTCGTTTGCTTTGCCTCCAAACGTCCTGGGATTGCCAGCCAGACCTCGTGGGATCTGTGGCCCTGCCACTGATATCTAAGGCCAACCGCAGATGCGTCTGTCACCAATCCCCCAGTCACAAGATGGGGGAGGGTGGAGAACTAGAACTCGCCAGCAGAGCCGGCTTTGCACCCCTTAGGCAGTTAGGGAAGGCCTAGGCCAGATGTGGGCCGAACTGCTAATACCTGCGCTTTGAGAATTGCTCCCAGGCGCCACGTGAGGGAAGAAAGAAGCTGTCTCCCACCTAAATCCCTGGTATCGCAACGTCCTGCGGGAGGACTGGGGAATAAGGGAGGACTGCATTCGGAATGAACGGGCCTGGTGAATACCTCTGCACACGAAACTCGAGGGACGGAATGAGGAAAGCAGGAGGAGAAGGAGGAAGCGATTTGCCATCCTAAGCACCAAAAGTGAGCACGCACCCAAAACATGAAGGCTGATTCT
>NW_026992190.1:0-16392 GCF_029215605.1 Mirounga angustirostris | reverse complement strand
GAGACTCAGGCCCTGGCAGAAGGCAACGCACGACTCCCCACTTGCTTCATGAAGCTCGCACTGCGGCCTCACTTTTACATGGAAGCCTAATTGTTAACGTTCGAACTCGGAGAAACAACACGGTAGCGAAACCGAGCTTTAGCTACCATCCACCTCTCTGAGGGAAGAAGCAGTTTCCAGCCTACCGTGGGTGAGAGCCTGGGGAACGCGTTCCTCACGTGAAACCGAGGGAGAAGATGTCCGGGCCAGAAGGCACCTCTCGAATCAGCCCTTGAAACCAGAAGCTAACCCTTACTGTTCCATGTGTGCCTAGGAATGCTAAGGGCTCCAAACTGATTTGGCAGAAAGAAGGCAGTAAAGAATCCCAGCTTCAGTTCATCTGCCTCCCCAGAGGTTGGCAGCATTTTGAACTCTGCTTCAGGGCAAATGTGGGGAGTGAGTCCCAGTAGAATTCCGAGGGAGAAATAAGCATGGGCAGAGAAGGCACCCGTCGACTCAACTCTTGTTTCAGGAACCTAGGTCGGCTCTCCCGCGTGTGCGTGGAGTCCTAAGGGCCGTCCACCCAACGCAAAGGAACAAAACTCTAGAGAACCCGTGCCTCAGCACAGATCGCCCTTCCTGAGCGTGAACTTCATCTCGTGTGTGTTTCTGTGAAAGCATGCGACATGGAACCTAAACGGAATCCGGAGTGAGAAGCAGGCCTGTAAGGAAGGCTGCTGTCGACTCACCTGTTGTGTTAGGAGATTCGCCGTGCTTTGCCTTGTGTGCCTGGATGCCTAGTTGCCGGCCTACTAACACCAAACATCAATGCTAGAGAGTTCCTGCGCTTTAGTTAACATTGCCGTTCCTGAAGCCAGAGGAATGTCACAGTGCTCGTATAGGAGAGACCGGGGAAAGGGTCCCATACGTGAAATGGAGCGAGAAAGAGGCCGGTACGGAAGGCCGCTCTCAACTCACCTCTTGTTGAGGAGGCCGGTACCCTTGCCCCGGGTGTGCCTGCAGGCCGAAAGCCAACCGCCTAAGTCAAAGGAACAAGTCTGTAGGGAATTCCTGCTTCGGCTAAAAGAGCCATGACTGAGAGTGGACGCATCTTGCTGTGTGCATCCGTGAGCGCACTGCAACTGAGTCCCAAACCATTTCCCGTGGGAGACTCATGAACCGGGAGAAGGCAGCGCACGACTGCCCACTTGTTTCATGAAGCTAGCACTGCGGCCCAACCTCTGCATGGAAGTCAAATCGCTTGCGTACTACCTCTTAGAATCAACAGTGTACAGAAACCGTGCTTTGGCTACCGTCGACCTCTCTGTGGGAGGAAGCAGTTTGCACTGTGGGGGAGACCCTGGGGACGGGTTCCATACGTAAACTCCATGGAGAAACAGGCCGGTGCAGAAGGAAGCTGTCACCTCCCTCCATCTTTACGAGGCTAGTACCGTTGCCCCGTGTGTGCCTGCAGGCCTAAAGCCAAGCACCTAAGTCGAAGGAACAAGTCTGTAGAGAATTCCTGCGTCAGCGAAAAGAGGCCTTCCTGAGGCTGGAAGCATTTTGTTGTGTGCATGCGTGAGATCACTGCAAGGGAGTCCCAAAACATTGTCCGTGTGAGACCCAGGCTCCAGAAGAAGGAAGAGCAACACTCCCCACTTGTTTCTTGGTATGTGGAGGAAGCACTTTACTCTGCACTGTGGGTGAGAGCCTGGGGTGGGTTCCTTACGTAAACTGAATGGAGAAAGAGGCCGGTGCAGAAGAAAGCTGTCACCTCACTCCTTGTTTACGAGGCTAGTACCGTTGCCCGGTGTGTGCCTGCAGGCCGAAAGCCCAGCACTTAAGTCGCAGGAACAGGTCTGAGGAGAATTCCTCCTTCAGCGAAATTAGGCCTTCCTGAGGCTGGAAGCATTTTGCTGTGTGCATGCGTGAGAGCACTGCAAGGGAGTCCGGAGGCAGGTTCCGAGTGAGACTCAGGCCCTGGCAGAAGGCAGCACACGACTCCCCGCTTGTTTCATGAAGCTAGCACAGCGGCCCCACTTCTGCATGGAAGTCAAATCGCTTGCGTTCTACCTCTTAGAAACAACAGTGTACAGAAACCGTGCTTTGGCTACGGTCGACCTCTCTGTGGGAGGAAGCAGTTTGCACTGTGGGGGAGACCCTGGGGACGGGTTCCATACGTAAACTCCATGGAGAAACAGGCCGGTGTAGAAGCAAGCTGTCAACTCCCTCCTTCTTTACGAGGCTAGTACCTTTGCCCCGTGTGTGCCTGCAGGCCTAAAGCCAAGCACCTAAGTCGAAGGAACAAGTCTGCAGAGAATTCCTGCTTCAGCGAAAAGAGGCCTTCCTGAGGCTGGAAGCAGTTTGCTGTGTGCATGCGTGAGAGAACTACAAGGGAGTCCCAAAACATTGTCCGTGTGAGTCCCAGGCCACGGAAGAAGCCAGGGCACGACTCCCAATTTGTTTCATGGTGTGTGGAAGGAAGCATTTTACCCTGCACTGTGGGTAAGAGCCTAGGCTCAGGTTCCAAAGGTAAACTCGATGGAGAAACAGGTCGGTGCAGAAGGAACCTGTCACCTCACTCCTTGTTTACGAGGCTAGTACCGTTGCCCATTTTGTGCCTGCAGGCCTAACGCCAAGCACCTAAGTCGAAGGAACAAGACTGTAGGGAATTCCTGCTTCAGCGAAAAGAGGCCTTCCTGAGGCTGGAAGCATTTTGCTGTGTGCATGCGTGAGAGCACTGCAAGGGAGTCCCAAAACATTGTCCGTGTGAGACTCAGGCTCCGCAAGAAGGCAGAGCAGCACTGCCCACTTGTTTCATGGTGTGTGGGAGGAAGCACTTTACTCTGCACTGTGGGTGAGAGCCTCGGGATGGGTTCCATACGTAAACTGGACTGAGAAAGAGTCCGGTGCAGAAGGAAGCTGTCACCTCACTCTTTGTTTACGAGGCTAGTACCGTTGCCCCGTGTGTGCCTGCAGGCCGAAAGCCAAGCACTGAAGTCGAAGGAACAGGTCTGAGGAGAATTCCTCCTTCAGCGAAATTAGGCCTTCCTGAGGCTGGAAGCATTTTGCTGTGTACATGCGTGAGAGCACTGCAAGGGAGTCCGGGGGCAGGTTCCTTATGAGACTCAGGCCCTGTCAGAAGGCAGCACACGACTCCCCATTTGTTTCATGAAGCTAGCACTGCGGCCCCACTTCTGCATGGAAGTCAAATCGCTTGCGTTCTACCTCTTAGAAACAACAGTGTACAGAAACTGTGTTTTGGCTACCGTCGACCTCTCTGTGGGAGGAAGCAGTTTGCACTGTGGGGGAGACCCTGGGGACGGGTTCCATACGTAAACTCCATGGAGAAACAGGCCAGTGCAGAAGGAAGTTGTCAACTCTCTCCTTCTTTACAAGGCTAGTACCTTTGGCCCGTGCGTGCCTGCCGTCCTAAAGCCAAGCACCTAAGTCGAAGGAACAAGTCTGTAGAGAATTCCTGCTTCTGCGAAAAGAGGCCTTCCTGAGGCTGGAAGCAGTTTGCTGTGTGCCTGCGTGAGAGAACTGCAACGGAGTTCCAAAACATTGTCCAAGTGAGACTCAGGCTCCTCAAGAAGGCAGAGCACCACTCCCCACTTGTTTCAAGGTCTGTGGGAGCAAGCAGTTTACTCTGCACTGTGGGTGAGAGCCTGGGGATGGGTTCCATACGTATACTGGACGGAGAATGAGGCCGGTGCACAAGGAAGCTGTCACCTCACTCCTTGTTTACGAGGCTAGTACCGTTGCCCCGTGTGTGCCTGTAGGCCGAGGGCCAAGCACCTAAGTCGAAGAAACAAGGCTGTAGAGAATTCCTGCTTCAGCGAAAAGAGGCCTTCGTGAGGCTAGAAGCATTTTGCTGTGTGCATGCGTGAGAGAACTGCAAGGGAGTCCCAAAACAATGACCGTGTGAGACGCAGGCTCCGCAAGAAGGCAGAGCACCACTCCCCACTTGTTTCAAGGTCTGTGAGAGGAAGCACTTTACTCTGCACTGTGGGTGAGAGCCTCGGGATGGGTTCCATACGTAACCTGGACTGAGAAAGAGGCCGGTGCAGAAGGAAGCTGTCACCACACTCTTTGTTTACGAGGCTAGTACCGTTGCCCCGTGTGTGCCTGCAGGCCGAAAGCCAAGCACTGAAGTCGAAGGAACAGGTGTGAGGAGAATTCCTCCTTCAGCGAAATTAGGCCTTCCTGAGGCTGGAAGCAGTTTGCTGTGTGCATGCGTGAGAGCACAGCAAGGGAGTCGGGAGGCAGGTTCCGAATGAGACTCAGGCCCTGGCAGAAGGCAGCACACGACTCCCCACTTGTTTCATGAAGCTCGCACTGCGGCCTCACTTTTACATGGAAGCCCTATTGTTAACGTTCGAACTCGAAGAAACAACACGGTAGCGAAACCGTGCTTTAGCTACCATCCACCTCTCTGAGGGAAGAAGCAGTTTCCGGGCTACCGTGGGTGAGAGCCTGGGGAACGCGTTCCTCACGTGAAACCGAGGGAGAAGATGTCGGGGCCAGAAGGCACCTCTCGACTCAGCTCTTGTTACCTGAAGCTAACCCTTACTGCTCCATGTGTGCCTAGGAATGCTAAGGGCTCCAAACTGATTTGGCAGAAAGAAGGCAGTAAAGAATCCCAGCTTCAGTTCATCTGCCTCTCCACAGGGTGGCAGCATTTTGAACTCTGCTTCAGGGCAAATGTGGGGAGTGAGTCCCAGTAGAATTCCGAGGGAGAAATAAGCATGGGCAGAGAAGGCACCCGTCGACTCAACTCTTGTTTCAGGAACCTAGGTCGGCTCTCCCGCGTGTGCGTGGAGTCCTAAGGGCCGTCCACCCAACGCAAAGGAACAAAACTCTAGAGAACCCGTGCCTCAGCACAGATCGCCCTTCCTGAGTGTGAACTTCATCTCGTGTGTGTTTCTGTGAAAGCATGCGACATGGAACATAAACGGAACCCGGAGTGAGAAGCAGGCCTGTAAGGAGGGCTGCTGTCGACTCACCTGTTGTGTTAGGAGATTCGCCGTGCTTTGCCTTGTGTGCCTGGATGCCTAGTTGCCGGGCTACTAACACCAAGCATCAATGCTAGAGAGTTCCTGCGCTTTAGTTAACATTGCCGTTCCTGAAGCCAGAGGAATGTCACAGTGCTCGTATAGGAGAGATCGGGGAAAGGGTCTCATACGTGAAATGGAGCGAGAAAGAGGCCGGTACGGAAGGCCGCTCTCAACTCACCTCTTGTTGAGGAGGCCGGTACCCTTGCCCCGGGTGTGCCTGCAGGCCGAAAGCCAACCGCCTAAGTCAAAGGAACAAGTCTGTAGGGAATTCCTGCTTCGGCTAAAAGAGCCATGACTGAGAGTGGACGCATCTTGCTGTGTGCATGCGTGAGCGCACTGCAACTGAGTCCCAAACCATTTCCCGTGGGAGACTCAGGCCCCGAGAGAAGGCAGCGCACGACTGCCCACTTGTTTCATGAAGCTAGCACTGCGGCCCAACCTCTGCATGGAAGTCAAATCGCTTGCGTACTACCTCTTAGGAACAACAGTGTACAGAAACCGTGCTTTGGCTACCGTCGACCTCTCTGTGGGAGGAAGCAGTTTGCACTGTGGGGGAGACCCTGGGGACGGGTTCCATACGTAAACTCCATGGAGAAACAGGCCGGTGCAGAAGGAAGCTGTCACCTCCCTCCATCTTTACGAGGCTAGTACCGTTGCCCCGTGTGTGCCTGCAGGCCTAAAGCCAAGCACCTAAGTCGAAGGAACAAGTCTGTAGAGAATTCCTGCTTCAGCGAAAAGAGGCCTTCCTAAGGCTGGAAGCATTTTGTTGTGTGCATGCGTGAGATCACTGCAAGGGAGTCCCAAAACATTGTCCGTGTGAGACCCAGGCTCCAGAAGAAGGCAGAGCACCACTCCCCACTTGTTTCATGATCTGTGGGAGGAAGCACTTTACTCTGCACTGTGGGTGAGAGCCTGGGGTGGGTTCCATACGTAAACTGGATGGAGAAAGAGGCCGGTGCAGAAGAAAGCTGTCACCTCACTCCTTGTTTACGAGGCTAGTACCGTTGCCCCGTGTGTGCCTGTAGGCCGAGGGCCAAGCACCTAAGTCGAAGGAACAAGGCTGTAGAGAATTCCTGCTTCAGCGAAAAGAGGCCTTCGTGAGGCTAGAAGCATTTTGCTGTGTGCATGCGTGAGAGAACTGCAAGGGAGTCCCAAAACAATGACCGTGTGAGACTCAGGCTCCGCAAGAAGGCAGAGCACCACTCCCCACTTGTTTCAAGGTCTGTGAGAGGAAGCACTTTACTCTGCACTGTGGGTGAGAGCCTCGGGATGGGTTCCATACGTAAACTGGACTGAGAAAGAGGCCGGTGCAGAAGGAAGCTGTCACCTCACTCTTTGTTTACGAGGCTAGTACCGTTGCCCCGTGTGTGCCTGCAGGCCGAAAGCCAAGCACTGAAGTCGAAGGAACAGGTGTGAGGAGAATTCCTCCTTCAGCGAAATTAGGCCTTCCTGAGGCTGGAAGCAGTTTGCTGTGTGCATGCGTGAGAGCACAGCAAGGGAGTCGGGAGGCAGGTTCCGAATGAGACTCAGGCCCTGGCAGAAGGCAGCACACGACTCCCCACTTGTTTCATGAAGCTCGCACTGCGGCCTCACTTTTACATGGAAGCCCTATTGTTAACGTTCGAACTCGAAGAAACAACACGGTAGCGAAACCGTGCTTTAGCTACCATCCACCTCTCTGAGGGAAGAAGCAGTTTCCGGGCTACCGTGGGTGAGAGCCTGGGGAACGCGTTCCTCACGTGAAACCGAGGGAGAAGATGTCGGGGCCAGAAGGCACCTCTCGACTCAGCTCTTGTTACCTGAAGCTAACCCTTACAGCTCCATGTGTGCCTAGGAATGCTAAGGGCTCCACACTGATTTGGCAGAAAGAAGGCAGTAAAGAATCCCAGCTTCAGTTCATCTGCCTCTCCACAGGGTGGCAGCATTTTGAACTCTGCTTCAGGGCAAATGTGGGGAGTGAGTCCCAGTAGAATTCCGAGGGAGAAATAAGCATGGGCAGAGAAGGCACCCGTCGACTCAACTCTTGTTTCAGGAACCTAGGTCGGCTCTCCCGCGTGTGCGTGGAGTCCTAAGGGCCGTCCACCCAACGCAAAGGAACAAAACTCTAGAGAACCCGTGCCTCAGCACAGATCGCCCTTCCTGAGCGTGAACTTCATCTCGTGTGTGTTTCTGTGAAAGCATGCGACATGGAACCTAAACGGAACCCGGTGTGAGAAGCAGGCCTGTAAGGAAGGCTGCTGTCGACTCACCTGTTGTGTTAGGAGATTCGCCGTGCTTTGCCTTGTGTGCCTGGATGCCTAGTTGCCGGGCTACTAACACCAAGCATCAATGCTAGAGAGTTCCTGCGCTTTAGTTAACATTGCCGTTCCTGAAGCCAGAGGAATGTCACAGTGCTCGTATAGGAGAGACCGGGGAAAGGGTCCCATACGTGAAATGGAGCGAGAAAGAGGCCGGTACGGAAGGCCGCTCTCAACTCACCTCTTGTTGAGGAGGCCGGTACCCTTGCCCCGGGTGTGCCTGCAGGCCGAAAGCCAACCGCCTAAGTCAAAGGAACAAGTCTGTAGGGAATTCCTGCTTCGGCTAAAAGAGCCATGACTGAGAGTGGACGCATCTTGCTGTGTGCATGCGTGAGCGCACTGCAACTGAGTCCCAAACCATTTCCCGTGGGAGACTCAGGCCCCGGGAGAAGGCAGCGCACGACTGCCCACTTGTTTCATGAAGCTAGCACTGCGGCCCAACCTCTGCATGGAAGTCAAATCGCTTGCGTACTACCTCTTAGAAACAACAGTGTACAGAAACCGTGCTTTGGCTACCGTCGACCTCTCTGTGGGAGGAAGCAGTTTGCACTGTGGGGGAGACCCTGGGGACGGGTTCCATACGTAAACTCCATGGAGAAACAGGCCGGTGCAGAAGGAAGCTGTCACCTCACTCCTTGTTTACGAGGCTAGTACCGTTGCCCCTTTTGTGCCTGCAGGCCTAACGCCAAGCACCTAAGTCGAAGGAACAAGACTGTAGGGAATTCCTGCTTCAGCGAAAAGAGGCCTTCCTGAGGCTGGAAGCATTTTGCTGTGTGCATGCGTGAGAGCACTGCAAGCGAGTCCGGAGGCATGTTCCGAGTGAGACTCAGGCCCTGGCAGAAGGCAACGCACGACTCCCCACTTGCTTCATGAAGCTCGCACTGCGGCCTCACTTTTACATGGAAGCCTAATTGTTAACGTTCGAACTCGGAGAAACAACACGGTAGCGAAACCGAGCTTTAGCTACCATCCACCTCTCTGAGGGAAGAAGCAGTTTCCAGCCTACCGTGGGTGAGAGCCTGGGGAACGCGTTCCTCACGTGAAACCGAGGGAGAAGATGTCCGGGCCAGAAGGCACCTCTCGAATCAGCCCTTGAAACCAGAAGCTAACCCTTACTGTTCCATGTGTGCCTAGGAATGCTAAGGGCTCCAAACTGATTTGGCAGAAAGAAGGCAGTAAAGAATCCCAGCTTCAGTTCATCTGCCTCTCCACAGGGTGGCAGCATTTTGAACTCTGCTTCAGGGCAAATGTGGGGAGTGAGTCCCAGTAGAATTCCGAGGGAGAAATAAGCATGGGCAGAGAAGGCACCCGTCGACTCAACTCTTGTTTCAGGAACCTAGGTCGGCTCTCCCGCGTGTGCGTGGAGTCCTAAGGGCCGTCCACCCAACTCAAAGGAAGAAAACTCTAGAGAACCCGTGCCTCAGCACAGATCGCCCTTCCTGAGCGTGAACTTCATCTCGTGTGTGTTTCTGTGAAAGCATGCGACATGGAACCTAAACGGAATCCGGAGTGAGAAGCAGGCCTGTAAGGAAGGCTGCTGTCGACTCACCTGTTGTGTTAGGAGATTCGCCGTGCTTTGCCTTGTGTGCCTGGATGCCTAGTTGCCGGCCTACTAACACCAAACATCAATGCTAGAGAGTTCCTGCGCTTTAGTTAACATTGCCGTTCCTGAAGCCAGAGGAATGTCACAGTGCTCGTATAGGAGAGACCGGGGAAAGGGTCCCATACGTGAAATGGAGCGAGAAAGAGGCCGGTACGGAAGGCCGCTCTCAACTCACCTCTTGTTGAGGAGGCCGGTACCCTTGCCCCGGGTGTGCCTGCAGGCCGAAAGCCAACCGCCTAAGTCAAAGGAACAAGTCTGTAGGGAATTCCTGCTTCGGCTAAAAGAGCCATGACTGAGAGTGGACGCATCTTGCTGTGTGCATCCGTGAGCGCACTGCAACTGAGTCCCAAACCATTTCCCGTGGGAGACTCATGAACCGGGAGAAGGCAGCGCACGACTGCCCACTTGTTTCATGAAGCTAGCACTGCGGCCCAACCTCTGCATGGAAGTCAAATCGCTTGCGTACTACCTCTTAGAATCAACAGTGTACAGAAACCGTGCTTTGGCTACCGTCGACCTCTCTGTGGGTGGAAGCAGTTTGCACTGTGGGGGAGACCCTGGGGACGGGTTCCATACGTAAACTCCATGGAGAAACAGGCCGGTGCAGAAGGAAGCTGTCACCTCCCTCCATCTTTACGAGGCTAGTACCGTTGCCCCGTGTGTGCCTGCAGGCCTAAAGCCAAGCACCTAAGTCGAAGGAACAAGTCTGTAGAGAATTCCTGCGTCAGCGAAAAGAGGCCTTCCTGAGGCTGGAAGCATTTTGTTGTGTGCATGCGTGAGATCACTGCAAGGGAGTCCCAAAACATTGTCCGTGTGAGACCCAGGCTCCAGAAGAAGGAAGAGCAACACTCCCCACTTGTTTCTTGGTATGTGGAGGAAGCACTTTACTCTGCACTGTGGGTGAGAGCCTGGGGTGGGTTCCTTACGTAAACTGAATGGAGAAAGAGGCCGGTGCAGAAGAAAGCTGTCACCTCACTCCTTGTTTACGAGGCTAGTACCGTTGCCCGGTGTGTGCCTGCAGGCCGAAAGCCCAGCACTTAAGTCGCAGGAACAGGTCTGAGGAGAATTCCTCCTTCAGCGAAATTAGGCCTTCCTGAGGCTGGAAGCATTTTGCTGTGTGCATGCGTGAGAGCACTGCAAGGGAGTCCGGAGGCAGGTTCCGAGTGAGACTCAGGCCCTGGCAGAAGGCAGCACACGACTCCCCGCTTGTTTCATGAAGCTAGCACAGCGGCCCCACTTCTGCATGGAAGTCAAATCGCTTGCGTTCTACCTCTTAGAAACAACAGTGTACAGAAACCGTGCTTTGGCTACGGTCGACCTCTCTGTGGGAGGAAGCAGTTTGCACTGTGGGGGAGACCCTGGGGACGGGTTCCATACGTAAACTCCATGGAGAAACAGGCCGGTGTAGAAGCAAGCTGTCAACTCCCTCCTTCTTTACGAGGCTAGTACCTTTGCCCCGTGTGTGCCTGCAGGCCTAAAGCCAAGCACCTAAGTCGAAGGAACAAGTCTGCAGAGAATTCCTGCTTCAGCGAAAAGAGGCCTTCCTGAGGCTGGAAGCAGTTTGCTGTGTGCATGCGTGAGAGAACTACAAGGGAGTCCCAAAACATTGTCCGTGTGAGTCCCAGGCCACGGAAGAAGCCAGGGCACGACTCCCAATTTGTTTCATGGTGTGTGGAAGGAAGCATTTTACCCTGCACTGTGGGTAAGAGCCTAGGCTCAGGTTCCAAAGGTAAACTCGATGGAGAAACAGGTCGGTGCAGAAGGAACCTGTCACCTCACTCCTTGTTTACGAGGCTAGTACCGTTGCCCATTTTGTGCCTGCAGGCCTAACGCCAAGCACCTAAGTCGAAGGAACAAGACTGTAGGGAATTCCTGCTTCAGCGAAAAGAGGCCTTCCTGAGGCTGGAAGCATTTTGCTGTGTGCATGCGTGAGAGCACTGCAAGGGAGTCCCAAAACATTGTCCGTGTGAGACTCAGGCTCCGCAAGAAGGCAGAGCAGCACTGCCCACTTGTTTCATGGTGTGTGGGAGGAAGCACTTTACTCTGCACTGTGGGTGAGAGCCTCGGGATGGGTTCCATACGTAAACTGGACTGAGAAAGAGTCCGGTGCAGAAGGAAGCTGTCACCTCACTCTTTGTTTACGAGGCTAGTACCGTTGCCCCGTGTGTGCCTGCAGGCCGAAAGCCAAGCACTGAAGTCGAAGGAACAGGTCTGAGGAGAATTCCTCCTTCAGCGAAATTAGGCCTTCCTGAGGCTGGAAGCATTTTGCTGTGTACATGCGTGAGAGCACTGCAAGGGAGTCCGGGGGCAGGTTCCTTATGAGACTCAGGCCCTGTCAGAAGGCAGCACACGACTCCCCATTTGTTTCATGAAGCTAGCACTGCGGCCCCACTTCTGCATGGAAGTCAAATCGCTTGCGTTCTACCTCTTAGAAACAACAGTGTACAGAAACTGTGTTTTGGCTACCGTCGACCTCTCTGTGGGAGGAAGCAGTTTGCACTGTGGGGGAGACCCTGGGGACGGGTTCCATACGTAAACTCCATGGAGAAACAGGCCAGTGCAGAAGGAAGTTGTCAACTCTCTCCTTCTTTACAAGGCTAGTACCTTTGGCCCGTGCGTGCCTGCCGTCCTAAAGCCAAGCACCTAAGTCGAAGGAACAAGTCTGTAGAGAATTCCTGCTTCTGCGAAAAGAGGCCTTCCTGAGGCTGGAAGCAGTTTGCTGTGTGCCTGCGTGAGAGAACTGCAACGGAGTTCCAAAACATTGTCCAAGTGAGACTCAGGCTCCTCAAGAAGGCAGAGCACCACTCCCCACTTGTTTCAAGGTCTGTGGGAGCAAGCAGTTTACTCTGCACTGTGGGTGAGAGCCTGGGGATGGGTTCCATACGTATACTGGACGGAGAATGAGGCCGGTGCACAAGGAAGCTGTCACCTCACTCCTTGTTTACGAGGCTAGTACCGTTGCCCCGTGTGTGCCTGTAGGCCGAGGGCCAAGCACCTAAGTCGAAGAAACAAGGCTGTAGAGAATTCCTGCTTCAGCGAAAAGAGGCCTTCGTGAGGCTAGAAGCATTTTGCTGTGTGCATGCGTGAGAGAACTGCAAGGGAGTCCCAAAACAATGACCGTGTGAGACGCAGGCTCCGCAAGAAGGCAGAGCACCACTCCCCACTTGTTTCAAGGTCTGTGAGAGGAAGCACTTTACTCTGCACTGTGGGTGAGAGCCTCGGGATGGGTTCCATACGTAACCTGGACTGAGAAAGAGGCCGGTGCAGAAGGAAGCTGTCACCACACTCTTTGTTTACGAGGCTAGTACCGTTGCCCCGTGTGTGCCTGCAGGCCGAAAGCCAAGCACTGAAGTCGAAGGAACAGGTGTGAGGAGAATTCCTCCTTCAGCGAAATTAGGCCTTCCTGAGGCTGGAAGCAGTTTGCTGTGTGCATGCGTGAGAGCACAGCAAGGGAGTCGGGAGGCAGGTTCCGAATGAGACTCAGGCCCTGGCAGAAGGCAGCACACGACTCCCCACTTGTTTCATGAAGCTCGCACTGCGGCCTCACTTTTACATGGAAGCCCTATTGTTAACGTTCGAACTCGAAGAAACAACACGGTAGCGAAACCGTGCTTTAGCTACCATCCACCTCTCTGAGGGAAGAAGCAGTTTCCGGGCTACCGTGGGTGAGAGCCTGGGGAACGCGTTCCTCACGTGAAACCGAGGGAGAAGATGTCGGGGCCAGAAGGCACCTCTCGACTCAGCTCTTGTTACCTGAAGCTAACCCTTACTGCTCCATGTGTGCCTAGGAATGCTAAGGGCTCCAAACTGATTTGGCAGAAAGAAGGCAGTAAAGAATCCCAGCTTCAGTTCATCTGCCTCTCCACAGGGTGGCAGCATTTTGAACTCTGCTTCAGGGCAAATGTGGGGAGTGAGTCCCAGTAGAATTCCGAGGGAGAAATAAGCATGGGCAGAGAAGGCACCCGTCGACTCAACTCTTGTTTCAGGAACCTAGGTCGGCTCTCCCGCGTGTGCGTGGAGTCCTAAGGGCCGTCCACCCAACGCAAAGGAACAAAACTCTAGAGAACCCGTGCCTCAGCACAGATCGCCCTTCCTGAGTGTGAACTTCATCTCGTGTGTGTTTCTGTGAAAGCATGCGACATGGAACATAAACGGAACCCGGAGTGAGAAGCAGGCCTGTAAGGAGGGCTGCTGTCGACTCACCTGTTGTGTTAGGAGATTCGCCGTGCTTTGCCTTGTGTGCCTGGATGCCTAGTTGCCGGGCTACTAACACCAAGCATCAATGCTAGAGAGTTCCTGCGCTTTAGTTAACATTGCCGTTCCTGAAGCCAGAGGAATGTCACAGTGCTCGTATAGGAGAGATCGGGGAAAGGGTCTCATACGTGAAATGGAGCGAGAAAGAGGCCGGTACGGAAGGCCGCTCTCAACTCACCTCTTGTTGAGGAGGCCGGTACCCTTGCCCCGGGTGTGCCTGCAGGCCGAAAGCCAACCGCCTAAGTCAAAGGAACAAGTCTGTAGGGAATTCCTGCTTCGGCTAAAAGAGCCATGACTGAGAGTGGACGCATCTTGCTGTGTGCATGCGTGAGCGCACTGCAACTGAGTCCCAAACCATTTCCCGTGGGAGACTCAGGCCCCGAGAGAAGGCAGCGCACGACTGCCCACTTGTTTCATGAAGCTAGCACTGCGGCCCAACCTCTGCATGGAAGTCAAATCGCTTGCGTACTACCTCTTAGGAACAACAGTGTACAGAAACCGTGCTTTGGCTACCGTCGACCTCTCTGTGGGAGGAAGCAGTTTGCACTGTGGGGGAGACCCTGGGGACGGGTTCCATACGTAAACTCCATGGAGAAACAGGCCGGTGCAGAAGGAAGCTGTCACCTCCCTCCATCTTTACGAGGCTAGTACCGTTGCCCCGTGTGTGCCTGCAGGCCTAAAGCCAAGCACCTAAGTCGAAGGAACAAGTCTGTAGAGAATTCCTGCTTCAGCGAAAAGAGGCCTTCCTAAGGCTGGAAGCATTTTGTTGTGTGCATGCGTGAGATCACTGCAAGGGAGTCCCAAAACATTGTCCGTGTGAGACCCAGGCTCCAGAAGAAGGCAGAGCACCACTCCCCACTTGTTTCATGATCTGTGGGAGGAAGCACTTTACTCTGCACTGTGGGTGAGAGCCTGGGGTGGGTTCCATACGTAAACTGGATGGAGAAAGAGGCCGGTGCAGAAGAAAGCTGTCACCTCACTCCTTGTTTACGAGGCTAGTACCGTTGCCCCGTGTGTGCCTGTAGGCCGAGGGCCAAGCACCTAAGTCGAAGGAACAAGGCTGTAGAGAATTCCTGCTTCAGCGAAAAGAGGCCTTCGTGAGGCTAGAAGCATTTTGCTGTGTGCATGCGTGAGAGAACTGCAAGGGAGTCCCAAAACAATGACCGTGTGAGACTCAGGCTCCGCAAGAAGGCAGAGCACCACTCCCCACTTGTTTCAAGGTCTGTGAGAGGAAGCACTTTACTCTGCACTGTGGGTGAGAGCCTCGGGATGGGTTCCATACGTAAACTGGACTGAGAAAGAGGCCGGTGCAGAAGGAAGCTGTCACCTCACTCTTTGTTTACGAGGCTAGTACCGTTGCCCCGTGTGTGCCTGCAGGCCGAAAGCCAAGCACTGAAGTCGAAGGAACAGGTGTGAGGAGAATTCCTCCTTCAGCGAAATTAGGCCTTCCTGAGGCTGGAAGCAGTTTGCTGTGTGCATGCGTGAGAGCACAGCAAGGGAGTCGGGAGGCAGGTTCCGAATGAGACTCAGGCCCTGGCAGAAGGCAGCACACGACTCCCCACTTGTTTCATGAAGCTCGCACTGCGGCCTCACTTTTACATGGAAGCCCTATTGTTAACGTTCGAACTCGAAGAAACAACACGGTAGCGAAACCGTGCTTTAGCTACCATCCACCTCTCTGAGGGAAGAAGCAGTTTCCGGGCTACCGTGGGTGAGAGCCTGGGGAACGCGTTCCTCACGTGAAACCGAGGGAGAAGATGTCGGGGCCAGAAGGCACCTCTCGACTCAGCTCTTGTTACCTGAAGCTAACCCTTACAGCTCCATGTGTGCCTAGGAATGCTAAGGGCTCCACACTGATTTGGCAGAAAGAAGGCAGTAAAGAATCCCAGCTTCAGTTCATCTGCCTCTCCACAGGGTGGCAGCATTTTGAACTCTGCTTCAGGGCAAATGTGGGGAGTGAGTCCCAGTAGAATTCCGAGGGAGAAATAAGCATGGGCAGAGAAGGCACCCGTCGACTCAACTCTTGTTTCAGGAACCTAGGTCGGCTCTCCCGCGTGTGCGTGGAGTCCTAAGGGCCGTCCACCCAACGCAAAGGAACAAAACTCTAGAGAACCCGTGCCTCAGCACAGATCGCCCTTCCTGAGCGTGAACTTCATCTCGTGTGTGTTTCTGTGAAAGCATGCGACATGGAACCTAAACGGAACCCGGTGTGAGAAGCAGGCCTGTAAGGAAGGCTGCTGTCGACTCACCTGTTGTGTTAGGAGATTCGCCGTGCTTTGCCTTGTGTGCCTGGATGCCTAGTTGCCGGGCTACTAACACCAAGCATCAATGCTAGAGAGTTCCTGCGCTTTAGTTAACATTGCCGTTCCTGAAGCCAGAGGAATGTCACAGTGCTCGTATAGGAGAGACCGGGGAAAGGGTCCCATACGTGAAATGGAGCGAGAAAGAGGCCGGTACGGAAGGCCGCTCTCAACTCACCTCTTGTTGAGGAGGCCGGTACCCTTGCCCCGGGTGTGCCTGCAGGCCGAAAGCCAACCGCCTAAGTCAAAGGAACAAGTCTGTAGGGAATTCCTGCTTCGGCTAAAAGAGCCATGACTGAGAGTGGACGCATCTTGCTGTGTGCATGCGTGAGCGCACTGCAACTGAGTCCCAAACCATTTCCCGTGGGAGACTCAGGCCCCGGGAGAAGGCAGCGCACGACTGCCCACTTGTTTCATGAAGCTAGCACTGCGGCCCAACCTCTGCATGGAAGTCAAATCGCTTGCGTACTACCTCTTAGAAACAACAGTGTACAGAAACCGTGCTTTGGCTACCGTCGACCTCTCTGTGGGAGGAAGCAGTTTGCACTGTGGGGGAGACCCTGGGGACGGGTTCCATACGTAAACTCCATGGAGAAACAGGCCGGTGCAGAAGGAAGCTGTCACCTCACTCCTTGTTTACGAGGCTAGTACCGTTGCCCCTTTTGTGCCTGCAGGCCTAACGCCAAGCACCTAAGTCGAAGGAACAAGACTGTAGGGAATTCCTGCTTCAGCGAAAAGAGGCCTTCCTGAGGCTGGAAGCATTTTGCTGTGTGCATGCGTGAGAGCACTGCAAGCGAGTCCGGAGGCATGTTCCGAGTGAGACTCAGGCCCTGGCAGAAGGCAACGCACGACTCCCCACTTGCTTCATGAAGCTCGCACTGCGGCCTCACTTTTACATGGAA
>NW_026992189.1:0-16851 GCF_029215605.1 Mirounga angustirostris | reverse complement strand
TTTCATGAAGCTAGCACTGAGGCCCCACTTTTGCATGGAAGTCTCATCGCTTTCGTTCTACCTCGAAGAAACCACAGTGTACAGAAACCGTGCTTTAGCTACCTTCCACCTCTCTGAGGGAGGAAGCACTTTCCCGGCTACCGTGGGTGAGAGCCTGGGGAACGGGTTCCTTCCGTGCAACCGAGGGAGAAGCAGCCCGGGCCAGAAGGCACCTCGCGACTCAGCTGTTGGTACCTGGAGCTAACACTACTGCTCCATGGGTGCACAGGAATGCTAAGTGCTCCACACTGATTTGGAAGAAAGACGCCCATAAAGAATCCCAGCCTCAGCTCCTTCGCCTCTCCACAGGGTGGCAGCATTTTCCACTCTACTGGAGTGCAAGCCTGAGGAAGGGGTCCCGGCAGAATTCCGAGGGAGAAATAAGCATGGGCAGGAGGCACCTGTCGGCTCCACTCTTGTTTCGGGGAACTTGATCGGCTCTCCCGTGTGTGCGTGGAGTCCTAAGTGCCATCCACCCGACGCAAAGGAACACACCTGTAGAGAACGCGTGCCTCAGCAAAGATCGCCCTTCCCGAGCGTGACCTTCACCCATTGTGTGTTTCTGTGAAAGCCTGACCAGTGGAACCTCAACGCAAGTCGGAGTGAGAAGCAGGCCTGTAAGGAAGGCTGCTGTCGACTCACCTCTTGTTTTAGGAGATGAGCCCTGCTGTACCCTGTGTGCTTGGATGCCTAGTTTGCCAGGCTGCTAAGAGCCAGAATCCGTGCTATAGAATGGCTGCGCTTTAGTTCACGTTGCCGTTCCCAAAGCCAGAGGAATTGTACAGTGCTCGTGTTCGAGAGACTGGGGAAAGGGTCCCATGCGGGACGTGGAGTGAGAAACAGGCCGGTGCGGAAGGCAGCTCTCAACTCACCTCTGGTTTAGGAGGCTAGTACCCTTGCCCCCGGGTGTGCCTGCAGGCCTCAAGCCAAGCGCCTAACTCAAAGGAACAGCTCTGTCGAGAATTCCTGCTTCGGCTACGATAGCCATGCCTGAGGCCGGAAGCATTTTGCTGTGTGCATGCGTGAGCGCCCTGCCAGGGAGGCCCAAGCCATTTCCTGTGTGAGACTTAGGCCCAGGCAGACGGCAGCACACGACTCCCCACTTGTTTCCTGAAGCCAGCACTGCGGCCCCACTTTGGCATGGAAGTCTGATAGCTGGCACTCTAACTCGAAGAGACAACAGTGGAGAGACACCGTGCTTTAGCCTTACCGCCGGCCTCTGCGTGGGAGGAGGCCGTTTAGTGTGTACTGTGGGTGAGAGCCTGGGGCGGGGTTCCATTTCGTACGACCGGGGGAGAGGCAGGCCGGACAGCCGGCAGCTCTCAACTCACATCATCCTTATGGGGCTCGTACCGTTGCCCCGGGGGTGCGTTCAGGCTGAAAGACAGCCACCTAGCTCGAAGGAAGGACTCGGGAGACGATGCGTGCTTCAGCTCAAACAGCCGCTCCTGAGGGTGGAAGCATTCTGTTGTGTGCGTGCGTGAGAGCACTGCAAGGGAGTCCCAAACCTAATTCCGAGGGAGCCTCCGGCTGCTGCACAGGGCAGCACTCGACTCCCCACTTGTTTCATGAAGCTAGTACTGAGGCCCCACTTTTGCATGGAAGACTCATCGCTTGCGTTCTACCTCGAAGAAACCACAGTGTACAGAAACCGTGCTTTAGCTACCTTCCACCTCTCTGAGGGAGGAAGCACTTTCCCGGCTACCGTGGGTGAGAGCCTGGGGAACGGGTTCCTTCCGTGCAACCGAGGGAGAAGCAGCCCGGGCCAGAAGGCACCTCGCGACTCAGCTGTTGGTACCTGGAGCTAACACTACTGCTCCATGGGTGCACAGGAATGCTAAGTGCTCCACACTGATTTGGAAGAAAGACGCCCGTAAAGAATCCCAGCCTCAGCTCCTTCGCCTCTCCACAGGGTGGCAGCATTTTCCACTCTACTGGAGTGCAAGCCTGAGGAAGGGGTCCCGGCAGAATTCCGAGGGAGAAATAAGCATGGGCAGAAGGCACCTGTCGGCTCCACTCTTGTTTCGGGGAACTAGATCGGCTCTCCCGTGTGTGCGTGGAGTCCTAAGTGCCATCCACCCGACGCAAAGGAACACACCTGTAGAGAACGCGTGCCTCAGCAAAGATCGCCCTTCCCGAGCGTGACCTTCACCCATTGTGTGTTTCTGTGAAAGCCTGACCAATGGAACCTCAACGCAAGTCGGAGTGAGAAGCAGGCCTGTAAGGAAGGCTGCTGTCGACTCACCTCTTGTTTTAGGAGATGAGCCCTGCTGTACCCTGTGTGCTTGGATGCCTAGTTTGCCAGGCTGCTAAGAGCCAGAATCCGTGCTATAGAATGGCTGCGCTTTAGTTCACGTTGCCGTTCCCGAAGCCAGAGGAATTGTACAGTGCTCGTGTTCGAGAGACTGGGGAAAGGGTCCCATGCGGGACGTGGAGTGAGAAACAGGCCGGTGCGGAAGGCAGCTCTCAACTCACCTCTGGTTTAGGAGGCTAGTACCCTTGCCCCCGGGTGTGCCTGCAGGCCTCAAGCCAAGCGCCTAACTCAAAGGAACAGCTCTGTCAGAATTCCTGCTTCGGCTACGATAGCCATGCCTGAGGCCGGAAGCATTTTGCTGTGTGCATGCGTGAGCGCCCGGCCAGGGAGGCCCAAGCCATTTCCTGTGTGAGACTCAGGCCCAGGCAGACGGCAGCACACGACTCCCCACTTGTTTCCTGACGTCAGCACTGCGGCCCCACTTTGGCATGGAAGCCTACTCGCAAGCGTGCTAACCCGAAGAGACAACACTGTAGAGAAACCGTGCTTTAGCTACCGTCGACCTCTGTGTGGGAGGAAGCAGTTGAGGGTGTACTGTGGGTGAGAGCCTGGGGCCGGGTTCCATTTCGTACGACCGGGGGAGAGACAGGCCGGACAGCCGGCAGCTCTCAACTCACATCATGCTTATGGGGCTCGTACCGTTGCCCCGGGGGTGCGTGCAGGCTGAAAGACAGCCACCTAGCTCGAAGGAAGGACTCGGGAGACGATGCGTGCTTCAGCTCAAACAGCCGCTCCTGAGGGTGGAAGCATTCTTTTGTGTGCGTGCGTGAGAGCACTGCAAGGGAGTCCCAAACCTAATTCCGAGGGAGCCTCCGGCTGCTGCACAGGGCAGCACTCGACTCCCCACTTGTTTCATGAAGCTAGCACTGAGGCCCCACTTTTGCATGGAAGTCTCATCGCTTGCGTTCTACCTCGAAGAAACCACAGTGTACAGAAACCGTGCTTTAGCTACCTTCCACCTCTCTGAGGGAGGAAGCACTTTCCCGGCTACCGTGGGTGAGAGCCTGGGGAACGGGTTCCTTCCGTGCAACCGAGGGAGAAGCAGCCCGGGCCAGAAGGCACCTCGCGACTCAGCTGTTGGTACCTGGAGCTAACACTACTGCTCCATGGGTGCACAGGAATGCTAAGTGCTCCACACTGATTTGGAAGAAAGACGCCCGTAAAGAATCCCAGCCTCAGCTCCTTCGCCTCTCCACAGGGTGGCAGCATTTTCCACTCTACTGGAGTGCAAGCCTGAGGAAGGGGTCCCGGCAGAATTCCGAGGGAGAAATAAGCATGGGCAGGAGGCACCTGTCGGCTCCACTCTTGTTTCGGGGAACTAGATCGGCTCTCCCGTGTGTGCGTGGAGTCCTAAGTGCCATCCACCCGACGCAAAGGAACACACCTGTAGAGAACGCGTGCCTCAGCAAAGATCGCCCTTCCCGAGCGTGACCTTCACCCATTGTGTGTTTCTGTGAAAGCCTGACCAATGGAACCTCAACGCAAGTCGGAGTGAGAAGCAGGCCTGTAAGGAAGGCTGCTGTCGACTCACCTCTTGTTTTAGGAGATGAGCCCTGCTGTACCCTGTGTGCTTGGATGCCTAGTTTGCCAGGCTGCTAAGAGCCAGAATCCGTGCTATAGAATGGCTGCGCTTTAGTTCACGTTGCCGTTCCCAAAGCCAGAGGAATTGTACAGTGCTCGTGTTCGAGAGACTGGGGAAAGGGTCCCATGCGGGACGTGGAGTGAGAAACAGGCCGGTGCGGAAGGCAGCTCTCAACTCACCTCTGGTTTAGGAGGCTAGTACCCTTGCCCCCGGGTGTGCCTGCAGGCCTCAAGCCAAGCGCCTAACTCAAAGGAACAGCTCTGTCGAGAATTCCTGCTTCGGCTACGCTAGCCATGCCTGAGGCCGGAAGCATTTTGCTGTGTGCATGAGTGAGCGCCCTGCCAGGGAGGCCCAAGCCATTTCCTGTGTGAGACTTAGGCCCAGGCAGACGGCAGCACACGACTCCCCACTTGTTTCCTGAAGCCAGCACTGCGGCCCCACTTTGGCATGGAAGTCTGATAGCTGGCACTCTAACTCGAAGAGACAACAGTGGAGAGACACCGTGCTTTAGCCTTACCGCCGGCCTCTGCGTGTGAGGAGGCCGTTTAGGGTGTACTGTGGGTGAGATCCTGGGGCGGGCTTCCATTTCGTACGACCGGGGAGAGGCAGGCCGGACAGCCGGCAGCTCTCAACTCACATCATCCTTATGGGGCTCGTACCGTTGCCCCGGGGGTGCGTTCAGGCTGAAAGACAGCCACCTAGCTCGAAGGAAGGACTCGGGAGACGATGCGTGCTTCAGCTCAAACAGCCGCTCCTGAGGGTGGAAGCATTCTGTTGTGTGCGTGCGTGAGAGCACTGCAAGGGAGTCCCAAACCTAATTCCGAGGGAGCCTCCGGCTGCTGCACAGGGCAGCACTCGACTCCCCACTTGTTTCATGAAGCTAGCACTGAGGCCCCACTTTTGCATGGAAGTCTCATCGCTTGCGTTCTACCTCGAAGAAACCACAGTGTACAGAAACCGTGCTTTAGCTACCTTCCACCTCTCTGAGGGAGGAAGCACTTTCCCGGCTACCGTGGGTGAGAGCCTGGGGAACGGGTTCCTTCCGTGCAACCGAGGGAGAAGCAGCCCGGGCCAGAAGGCACCTCGTGACTCAGCTGTTGGTACCTGGAGCTAACACTACTGCTCCATGGGTGCACAGGAATGCTAAGTGCTCCACACTGATTTGGAAGAAAGACGCCCGTAAAGAATCCCAGCCTCAGCTCCTTCGCCTCTCCAGAGGGTGGCAGCATTTTCCACTCTACTGGAGTGCAAGCCTGAGGAAGGGGTCCCGGCAGAATTCCGAGGGAGAAATAAGCATGGGCAGGAGGCACCTGTCGGCTCCACTCTTGTTTCGGGGAACTTGATCGGCTCTCCCGTGTGTGCGTGGAGTCCTAAGTGCCATCCACCCGACGCAAAGGAACACACCTGTAGAGAACGCGTGCCTCAGCAAAGATCGCCCTTCCCGAGCGTGACCTTCACCCATTGTGTGTTTCTGTGAAAGCCTGACCAATGGAACCTCAACGCAAGTCGGAGTGAGAAGCAGGCCTGTAAGGAAGGCTGCTGTCGACTCACCTCTTGTTTTAGGAGATGAGCCCTGCTGTACCCTGTGTGCTTGGATGCCTAGTTTGCCAGGCTGCTAAGAGCCAGAATCCGTGCTATAGAATGGCTGCGCTTTAGTTCACGTTGCCGTTCCCAAAGCCAGAGGAATTGTACAGTGCTCGTGTTCGAGAGACTGGGGAAAGGGTCCCATGCGGGACGTGGAGTGAGAAACAGGCCGGTGCGGAAGGCAGCTCTCAACTCACCTCTGGTTTAGGAGGCTAGTACCCTTGCCCCCGGGTGTGCCTGCAGGCCTCAAGCCAAGCGCCTAACTCAAAGGAACAGCTCTGTCGAGAATTCCTGCTTCGGCTACGATAGCCATGCCTGAGGCCGGAAGCATTTTGCTGTGTGCATGCGTGAGCGCCCTGCCAGGGAGGCCCAAGCCATTTCCTGTGTGAGACTTAGGCCCAGGCAGACGGCAGCACACGACTCCCCACTTGTTTCCTGAAGCCAGCACTGCGGCCCCACTTTGGCATGGAAGTCTGATAGCTGGCACTCTAACTCGAAGAGACAACAGTGGAGAGACACCGTGCTTTAGCCTTACCGCCGGCCTCTGCGTGGGAGGAGGCCGTTTAGTGTGTACTGTGGGTGAGAGCCTGGGGCGGGGTTCCATTTCGTACGACCGGGGGAGAGGCAGGCCGGACAGCCGGCAGCTCTCAACTCACATCATCCTTATGGGGCTCGTACCGTTGCCCCGGGGGTGCGTTCAGGCTGAAAGACAGCCACCTAGCTCGAAGGAAGGACTCGGGAGACGATGCGTGCTTCAGCTCAAACAGCCGCTCCTGAGGGTGGAAGCATTCTGTTGTGTGCGTGCGTGAGAGCACTGCAAGGGAGTCCCAAACCTAATTCCGAGGGAGCCTCCGGCTGCTGCACAGGGCAGCACTCGACTCCCCACTTGTTTCATGAAGCTAGCACTGAGGCCCCACTTTTGCATGGAAGTCTCATCGCTTGCGTTCTACCTCGAAGAAACCACAGTGTACAGAAACCGTGCTTTAGCTACCTTCCACCTCTCTGAGGGAGGAAGCACTTTCCCGGCTACCGTGGGTGAGAGCCTGGGGCACGGGTGCCTTCCGTGCAACCGAGGGAGAAGCAGCCCGGGCCAGAAGGCACCTCGCGACTCAGCTGTTGGTACCTGGAGCTAACACTACTGCTCCATGGGTGCACAGGAATGCTAAGTGCTCCACACTGATTTGGAAGAAAGACGCCCGTAAAGAATCCCAGCCTCAGCTCCTTCGCCTCTCCACAGGGTGGCAGCATTTTCCACTCTACTGGAGTGCAAGCCTGAGGAAGGGGTCCCGGCAGAATTCCGAGGGAGAAATAAGCATGGGCAGAAGGCACCTGTCGGCTCCACTCTTGTTTCGGGGAACTAGATCGGCTCTCCCGTGTGTGCGTGGAGTCCTAAGTGCCATCCACCCGACGCAAAGGAACACACCTGTAGAGAACGCGTGCCTCAGCAAAGATCGCCCTTCCCGAGCGTGAACTTCACCCATTGTGTGTTTCTGTGAAAGCCTGACCAATGGAACCTCAACGCAAGTCGGAGTGAGAAGCAGGCCTGTAAGGAAGGCTGCTGTCGACTCACCTCTTGTTTTAGGAGATGAGCCCTGCTGTACCCTGTGTGCTTGGATGCCTAGTTTGCCAGGCTGCTAAGAGCCAGAATCCGTGCTATAGAATGGCTGCGCTTTAGTTCACGTTGCCGTTCCCGAAGCCAGAGGAATTGTACAGTGCTCGTGTTCGAGAGACTGGGGAAAGGGTCCCATGCGGGACGTGGAGTGAGAAACAGGCCGGTGCGGAAGGCAGCTCTCAACTCACCTCTGGTTTAGGAGGCTAGTACCCTTGCCCCCGGGTGTGCCTGCAGGCCTCAAGCCAAGCGCCTAACTCAAAGGAACAGCTCTGTCAGAATTCCTGCTTCGGCTACGATAGCCATGCCTGAGGCCGGAAGCATTTTGCTGTGTGCATGCGTGAGCGCCCTGCCAGGGAGGCCCAAGCCATTTCCTGTGTGAGACTCAGGCCCAGGCAGACGGCAGCACACGACTCCCCACTTGTTTCCTGACGTCAGCACTGCGGCCCCACTTTGGCATGGAAGCCTACTCGCAAGCGTGCTAACCCGAAGAGACAACACTGTAGAGAAACCGTGCTTTAGCTACCGTCGACCTCTGTGTGGGAGGAAGCAGTTGAGGGTGTACTGTGGGTGAGAGCCTGGGGCCGGGTTCCATTTCGTACGACCGGGGGAGAGACAGGCCGGACAGCCGGCAGCTCTCAACTCACATCATGCTTATGGGGCTCGTACCGTTGCCCCGGGGGTGCGTGCAGGCTGAAAGACAGCCACGTAGCTCGAAGGAAGGACTCGGGAGACGATGCGTGCTTCAGCTCAAACAGCCGCTCCTGAGGGTGGAAGCATTCTGTTGTGTGCGTGCGTGAGAGCACTGCAAGGGAGTCCCAAACCTAATTCCGAGGGAGCCTCCGGCTGCTGCACAGGGCAGCACTCGACTCCCCACTTGTTTCATGAAGCTAGCACTGAGGCCCCACTTTTGCATGGAAGTCTCATCGCTTGCGTTCTACCTCGAAGAAACCACAGTGTACAGAAACCGTGCTTTAGCTACCTTCCACCTCTCTGAGGGAGGAAGCACTTTCCCGGCTACCGTGGGTGAGAGCCTGGGGAACGGGTTCCTTCCGTGCAACCGAGGGAGAAGCAGCCCGGGCCAGAAGGCACCTCGCGACTCAGCTGTTGGTACCTGGAGCTAACACTACTGCTCCATGGGTGCACAGGAATGCTAAGTGCTCCACACTGATTTGGAAGAAAGACGCCCGTAAAGAATCCCAGCCTCAGCTCCTTCGCCTCTCCACAGGGTGGCAGCATTTTCCACTCTACTGGAGTGCAAGCCTGAGGAAGGGGTCCCGGCAGAATTCCGAGGGAGAAATAAGCATGGGCAGGAGGCACCTGTCGGCTCCACTCTTGTTTCGGGGAACTTGATCGGCTCTCCCGTGTGTGCGTGGAGTCCTAAGTGCCATCCACCCGACGCAAAGGAACACACCTGTAGAGAACGCGTGCCTCAGCAAAGATCGCCCTTCCCGAGCGTGACCTTCACCCATTGTGTGTTTCTGTGAAAGCCTGACCAATGGAACCTCAACGCAAGTCGGAGTGAGAAGCAGGCCTGTAAGGAAGGCTGCTGTCGACTCACCTCTTGTTTTAGGAGATGAGCCCTGCTGTACCCTGTGTGCTTGGATGCCTAGTTTGCCAGGCTGCTAAGAGCCAGAATCCGTGCTATAGAATGGCTGCGCTTTAGTTCACGTTGCCGTTCCCAAAGCCAGAGGAATTGTACAGTGCTCGTGTTCGAGAGACTGGGGAAAGGGTCCCATGCGGGACGTGGAGTGAGAAACAGGCCGGTGCGGAAGGCAGCTCTCAACTCACCTCTGGTTTAGGAGGCTAGTACCCTTGCCCCCGGGTGTGCCTGCAGGCCTCAAGCCAAGCGCCTAACTCAAAGGAACAGCTCTGTCGAGAATTCCTGCTTCGGCTACGATAGCCATGCCTGAGGCCGGAAGCATTTTGCTGTGTGCATGCGTGAGCGCCCTGCCAGGGAGGCCCAAGCCATTTCCTGTGTGAGACTTAGGCCCAGGCAGACGGCAGCACACGACTCCCCACTTGTTTCCTGAAGCCAGCACTGCGGCCCCACTTTGGCATGGAAGTCTGATAGCTGGCACTCTAACTCGAAGAGACAACAGTGGAGAGACACCGTGCTTTAGCCTTACCGCCGGCCTCTGCGTGGGAGGAGGCCGTTTAGTGTGTACTGTGGGTGAGAGCCTGGGGCGGGGTTCCATTTCGTACGACCGGGGGAGAGGCAGGCCGGACAGCCGGCAGCTCTCAACTCACATCATCCTTATGGGGCTCGTACCGTTGCCCCGGGGGTGCGTTCAGGCTGAAAGACAGCCACCTAGCTCGAAGGAAGGACTCGGGAGACGATGCGTGCTTCAGCTCAAACAGCCGCTCCTGAGCGTGGAAGCATTCTGTTGTGTGCGTGCGTGAGAGCACTGCAAGGGAGTCCCAAACCTAATTCCGAGGGAGCCTCCGGCTGCTGCACAGGGCAGCACTCGACTCCCCACTTGTTTCATGAAGCTAGCACTGAGGCCCCACTTTTGCATGGAAGTCTCATCGCTTGCGTTCTACCTCGAAGAAACCACAGTGTTCAGAAACCGTGCTTTAGCTACCTTCCACCTCTCTGAGGGAGGAAGCACTTTCCCGGCTACCGTGGGTGAGAGCCTGGGGAACGGGTTCCTTCCGTGCAACCGAGGGAGAAGCAGCCCGGGCCAGAAGGCACCTCGCGACTCAGCTGTTGGTACCTGGAGCTAACACTACTGCTCCATGGGTGCACAGGAATGCTAAGTGCTCCACACTGATTTGGAAGAAAGACGCACGTAAAGAATCCCAGCCTCAGCTCCTTCGCCTCTCCACAGGGTGGCAGCATTTTCCACTCTACTGGAGTGCAAGCCTGAGGAAGGGGTCCCGGCAGAATTCCGAGGGAGAAATAAGCATGGGCAGGAGGCACCTGTCGGCTCCACTCTTGTTTCGGGGAACTTGATCGGCTCTCCCGTGTGTGCGTGGAGTCCTAAGTGCCATCCACCCGACGCAAAGGAACACACCTGTAGAGAACGCGTGCCTCAGCAAAGATCGCCCTTCCCGAGCGTGACCTTCACCCATTGTGTGTTTCTGTGAAAGCCTGACCAATGGAACCTCAACGCAAGTCGGAGTGAGAAGCAGGCCTGTAAGGAAGGCTGCTGTCGACTCACCTCTTGTTTTAGGAGATGAGCCCTGCTGTACCCTGTGTGCTTGGATGCCTAGTTTGCCAGGCTGCTAAGAGCCAGAATCCGTGCTATAGAATGGCTGCGCTTTAGTTCACGTTGCCGTTCCCAAAGCCAGAGGAATTGTACAGTGCTCGTGTTCGAGAGACTGGGGAAAGGGTCCCATGCGGGACGTGGAGTGAGAAACAGGCCGGTGCGGAAGGCAGCTCTCAACTCACCTCTGGTTTAGGAGGCTAGTACCCTTGCCCCCGGGTGTGCCTGCAGGCCTCAAGCCAAGCGCCTAACTCAAAGGAACAGCTCTGTCAGAATTCCTGCTTCGGCTACGATAGCCATGCCTGAGGCCGGAAGCATTTTGCTGTGTGCATGCGTGAGCGCCCTGCCAGGGAGGCCCAAGCCATTTCCTGTGTGAGACTCAGGCCCAGGCAGACAGCAGCACACGACTCCCCACTTGTTTCCTGAAGCCAGCACTGCGGCCCCACTTTGGCATGGAAGTCTGATAGCTGGCACTCTAACTCGAAGAGACAACAGTGGAGAGACACCGTGCTTTAGCCTTACCGCCGGCCTCTGCGTGGGAGGAGGCCGTTTAGGGTGTACTGTGGGTGAGAGCCTGGGGCGGGGTTCCATTTCGTACGACAGGGGGAGAGGCAGGCCGGACAGCCGGCAGCTCTCAACTCACATCATCCTAATGGGGCTCGTACCGTTGCCCCGGGGGTGCGTGCAGGCTGAAAGACAGCCACCTAGCTCGAAGGAAGGACTCGGGAGACGATGCGTGCTTCAGCTCAAACAGCCGCTCCTGAGGGTGGAAGCATTCTGTTGTGTGCGTGCGTGAGAGCACTGCAAGGGAGTCCCAAACCTAATTCCGAGAGAGCCTCCGGCTGCTGCACAGGGCAGCACTCGACTCCCCACTTGTTTCATGAAGCTAGCACTGAGGCCCCACTTTTGCATGGAAGTCTCATCGCTTGCGTTCTACCTCGAAGAAACCACAGTGTACAGAAACCGTGCTTTAGCTACCTTCCACCTCTCTGAGGGAGGAAGCACTTTCCCGGCTACCGTGGGTGAGAGCCTGGGGAACGGGTTCCTTCCGTGCAACCGAGGGAGAAGCAGCCCGGGCCAGAAGGCACCTCGCGACTCAGCTGTTGGTACCTGGAGCTAACACTACTGCTCCATGGGTGCACAGGAATGCTAAGTGCTCCACACTGATTTGGAAGAAAGACGCCCATAAAGAATCCCAGCCTCAGCTCCTTCGCCTCTCCAGAGGGTGGCAGCATTTTCCACTCTACTGGAGTGCAAGCCTGAGGAAGGGGTCCCGGCAGAATTCCGAGGGAGAAATAATCATGAGCAGGAGGCACCTGTCGGCTCCACTCTTGTTTCGGGGAACTTGATCGGCTCTCCCGTGTGTGCGTGGAGTCCTAAGTGCCATCCACCCGACGCAAAGGAACACACCTGTAGAGAACGCGTGCCTCAGCAAAGATCGCCCTTCCCGAGCGTGACCTTCACCCATTGTGTGTTTCTGTGAAAGCCTGACCAATGGAACCTCAACGCAAGTCGGAGTGAGAAGCAGGCCTGTAAGGAAGGCTGCTGTCGACTCACCTCTTGTTTTAGGAGATGAGCCCTGCTGTACCCTGTGTGCTTGGATGCCTAGTTTGCCAGGCTGCTAAGAGCCAGAATCCGTGCTATAGAATGGCTGCGCTTTAGTTCACGTTGCCGTTCCCGAAGCCAGAGGAATTGTACAGTGCTCGTGTTCGAGAGACTGGGGAAAGGGTCCCATGCGGGACGTGGAGTGAGAAACAGGCCGGTGTGGAAGGCAGCTCTCAACTCACCTCTGGTTTAGGAGGCTAGTACCCTTGCCCCCGGGTGTGCCTGCAGGCCTCAAGCCAAGCGCCTAACTCAAAGGAACAGCTCTGTCAGAATTCCTGCTTCGGCTACGATAGCCATGCCTGAGGCCGGAAGCATTTTGCTGTGTGCATGCGTGAGCGCCCTGCCAGGGAGGCCCAAGCCATTTCCTGTGTGAGACTCAGGCCCAGGCAGACGGCAGCACACGACTCCCCACTTGTTTCCTGACGTCAGCACTGCGGCCCCACTTTGGCATGGAAGCCTACTCGCAAGCGTGCTAACCCGAAGAGACAACACTGTAGAGAAACCGTGCTTTAGCTACCGTCGACCTCTGTGTGGGAGGAAGCAGTTGAGGGTGTACTGTGGGTGAGAGCCTGGGGCCGGGTTCCATTTCGTACGACCGGGGGAGAGACAGGCCGGACAGCCGGCAGCTCTCAACTCACATCATGCTTATGGGGCTCGTACCGTTGCCCCGGGGGTGCGTGCAGGCTGAAAGACAGCCACCTAGCTCGAAGGAAGGACTCGGGAGACGATGCGTGCTTCAGCTCAAACAGCCGCTCCTGAGGGTGGAAGCATTCTGTTGTGTGCGTGCGTGAGAGCACTGCAAGGGAGTCCCAAACCTAATTCCGAGGGAGCCTCCGGCTGCTGCACAGGGCAGCACTCGACTCCCCACTTGTTTCATGAAGCTAGCACTGAGGCCCCACTTTTGCATGGAAGTCTCATCGCTTGCGTTCTACCTCGAAGAAACCACAGTGTACAGAAACCGTGCTTTAGCTACCTTCCACCTCTCTGAGGGAGGAAGCACTTTCCCGGCTACCGTGGGTGAGAGCCTGGGGAACGGGTTCCTTCCGTGCAACCGAGGGAGAAGCAGCCCGGGCCAGAAGGCACCTCGCGACTCAGCTGTTGGTACCTGGAGCTAACACTACTGCTCCATGGGTGCACAGGAATGCTAAGTGCTCCACACTGATTTGGAAGAACGACGCCCGTAAAGAATCCCAGCCTCAGCTCCTTCGCCTCTCCACAGGGTGGCAGCATTTTCCACTCTACTGGAGTGCAAGCCTGAGGAAGGGGTCCCGGCAGAATTCCGAGGGAGAAATAAGCATGGGCAGGAGGCACCTGTCGGCTCCACTCTTGTTTCGGGGAACTTGATCGGCTCTCCCGTGTGTGCGTGGAGTCCTAAGTGCCATCCACCCGACGCAAAGGAACACACCTGTAGAGAACGCGTGCCTCAGCAAAGATCGCCCTTCCCGAGCGTGACCTTCACCCATTGTGTGTTTCTGTGAAAGCCTGACCAATGGAACCTCAACGCAAGTCGGAGTGAGAAGCAGGCCTGTAAGGAAGGCTGCTGTCGACTCACCTCTTGTTTTAGGAGATGAGCCCTGCTGTACCCTGTGTGCTTGGATGCCTAGTTTGCCAGGCTGCTAAGAGCCAGAATCCGTGCTATAGAATGGCTGCGCTTTAGTTCACGTTGCCGTTCCCAAAGCCAGAGGAATTGTACAGTGCTCGTGTTCGAGAGACTGGGGAAAGGGTCCCATGCGGGACGTGGAGTGAGAAACAGGCCGGTGCGGAAGGCAGCTCTCAACTCACCTCTGGTTTAGGAGGCTAGTACCCTTGCCCCCGGGTGTGCCTGCAGGCCTCAAGCCAAGCGCCTAACTCAAAGGAACAGCTCTGTCGAGAATTCCTGCTTCGGCTACGATAGCCATGCCTGAGGCCGGAAGCATTTTGCTGTGTGCATGAGTGAGCGCCCTGCCAGGGAGGCCCAAGCCATTTCCTGTGTGAGACTTAGGCCCAGGCAGACGGCAGCACACGACTCCCCACTTGTTTCCTGAAGCCAGCACTGCGGCCCCACTTTGGCATGGAAGTCTGATAGCTGGCACTCTAACTCGAAGAGACAACAGTGGAGAGACACCGTGCTTTAGCCTTACCGCCGGCCTCTGCGTGGGAGGAGGCCGTTTAGTGTGTACTGTGGGTGAGAGCCTGGGGCGGGGTTCCATTTCGTACGACCGGGGGAGAGGCAGGCCGGACAGCCGGCAGCTCTCAACTCACATCATCCTTATGGGGCTCGTACCGTTGCCCCGGGGGTGCGTTCAGGCTGAAAGACAGCCACCTAGCTCGAAGGAAGGACTCGGGAGACGATGCGTGCTTCAGCTCAAACAGCCGCTCCTGAGCGTGGAAGCATTCTGTTGTGTGCGTGCGTGAGAGCACTGCAAGGGAGTCCCAAACCTAATTCCGAGGGAGCCTCCGGCTGCTGCACAGGGCAGCACTCGACTCCCCACTTGTTTCATGAAGCTAGCACTGAGGCCCCACTTTTGCATGGAAGTCTCATCGCTTGCGTTCTACCTCGAAGAAACCACAGTGTACAGAAACCGTGCTTTAGCTACCTTCCACCTCTCTGAGGGAGGAAGCACTTTCCCGGCTACCGTGGGTGAGAGCCTGGGGCACGGGTTCCTTCCGTGCAACCGAGGGAGAAGCAGCCCGGGCCAGAAGGCACCTCGCGACTCAGCTGTTGGTACCTGGAGCTAACACTACTGCTCCATGGGTGCACAGGAATGCTAAGTGCTCCACACTGATTTGGAAGAAAGACGCCCGTAAAGAATCCCAGCCTCAGCTCCTTCGCCTCTCCACAGGGTGGCAGCATTTTCCACTCTACTGGAGTGCAAGCCTGAGGAAGGGGTCCCGGCAGAATTCCGAGGGAGAAATAAGCATGGGCAGAAGGCACCTGTCGGCTCCACTCTTGTTTCGGGGAACTAGATCGGCTCTCCCGTGTGTGCGTGGAGCCCTAAGTGCCATCCATCCGACGCAAAGGAACACACCTGTAGAGAACGCGTGCCTCAGCAAAGATCGCCCTTCCCGAGCGTGACCTTCACCCATTGTGTGTTTCTGTGAAAGCCTGACCAATGGAACCTCAACGCAAGTCGGAGTGAGAAGCAGGCCTGTAAGGAAGGCTGCTGTCGACTCACCTCTTGTTTTAGGAGATGAGCCCTGCTGTACCCTGTGTGCTTGGATGCCTAGTTTGCCAGGCTGCTAAGAGCCAGAATCCGTGCTATAGAATGGCTGCGCTTTAGTTCACGTTGCCGATCCCGAAGCCAGAGGAATTGTACAGTGCTCGTGTTCGAGAGACTGGGGAAAGGGTCCCATGCGGGACGTGGAGTGAGAAACAGGCCGGTGCGGAAGGCAGCTCTCAACTCACCTCTGGTTTAGGAGGCTAGTACCCTTGCCCCCGGGTGTGCCTGCAGGCCTCAAGCCAAGGGCCTAACTCAAAGGAACAGCTCTGTCGAGAATTCCTGCTTCGGCTACGATAGCCATGCCTGAGGCCGGAAGCATTTTGCTGTGTGCATGCGTGAGCGCCCTGCCAGGGAGGCCCAAGCCATTTCCTGTGTGAGACTCAGGCCCAGGCAGACGGCAGCACACGACTCCCCACTTGTTTCCTGAAGCCAGCACTGCGGCCCCACTTTGGCATGGAAGTCTGATAGCTGGCACTCTAACTCGAAGAGACAACAGTGGAGAGACACCGTGCTTTAGCCTTACCGCCGGCCTCTGCGTGGGAGGAGGCCGTTTAGGGTGTACTGTGGGCGAGAGCCTGGGGCCGGGTTCCATTTCGTACGACCGGGGGAGAGGCAGGCCGGACAGCCGGCAGCTCTCAACTCACATCATGCTTATGGGGCTCGTACCGTTGCCCCGGGGGTGCGTGCAGGCTGAAAGACAGCCACCTAGCTCGAAGGAAGGACTCGGGAGACGATGCGTGCTTCAGCTCAAACAGCCGCTCCTGAGGGTGGAAGCATTCTGTTGTGTGCGTGCGTGAGAGCACTGCAAGGGAGTCCCAAACCTAATTCCGAGGGAGCCTCCGGCTGCTGCACAGGGCAGCACTCGACTCCCCACTTGTTTCATGAAGCTAGCACTGAGGCCCCACTTTTGCATGGAAGTCTCATCGCTTGCGTTCTACCTCGAAGAAACCACAGTGTACAGAAACCGTGCTTTAGCTACCTTCCACCTCTCTGAGGGAGGAAGCACTTTCCCGGCTACCGTGGGTGAGAGCCTGGGGAACGGGTTCCTTCCGTGCAACCGAGGGAGAAGCAGCCCGGGCCAGAAGGCACCTCGTGACTCAGCTGTTGGTACCTGGAGCTAACACTACTGCTCCATGGGTGCACAGGAATGCTAAGTGCTCCACACTGATTTGGAAGAAAGACGCCCGTAAAGAATCCCAGCCTCAGCTCCTTCGCCTCTCCACAGGGTGGCAGCATTTTCCACTCTACTGGAGTGCAAGCCTGAGGAAGGGGTCCCGGCAGAATTCCGAGGGAGAAATAAGCATGGGCAGGAGGCACCTGTCGGCTCCACTCTTGTTTCGGGGAACTTGATTGGCTCTCCCGTGTGTGCGTGGAGTCCTAAGTGCCATCCACCCGACGCAAAGGAACACACCTGTAGAGAACGCGTGCCTCAGCAAAGATCGCCCTTCCCGAGCGTGACCTTCACCCATTGTGTGTTTCTGTGAAAGCCTGACCAATGGAACCTCAACGCAAGTCGGAGTGAGAAGCAGGCCTGTAAGGAAGGCTGCTGTCGACTCACCTCTTGTTTTAGGAGATGAGCCCTGCTGTACCCTGTGTGCTTGGATGCCTAGTTTGCCAGGCTGCTAAGAGCCAGAATCCGTGCTATAGAATGGCTGCGCTTTAGTTCACGTTGCCGTTCCCAAAGCCAGAGGAATTGTACAGTGCTCGTG
>NW_026992188.1:0-16901 GCF_029215605.1 Mirounga angustirostris | reverse complement strand
CAAACGCGCCTTCAGGCATCCGGTCGAGGCAAGGGCAGCGGGAGTCCGTCGGCGGCGGCGGGGAGGGGGGGAAAGCACAGCGGGCGAGGGCCGGGAGCGCGTGCGGGGGAGAGCCGGTTCGGGGAAGGGCGCGCCAACGAAGACGCAAGCCGGGCCACCAGGTAAACGTGCACGGGATCCCACCGCCACCAGCACGAGAGCGGTCCCGCGACGCCCAGGACGCCAGCCGGCCTCAGCACCCTTGGCGCACCTCACCACGAACCGAGCCCCACACTGCTGGGGCCCAACCCCACGTGAACCCCCCCCGCCGCGGGGTCCCGTCTTGAACCTCCGTCTGTCCGGTCCGTCCCGGAAGTCACGACCCTGGGGGGAAGCGCCCCCAGGCGAGAGCGGCCCGACCCGTGCCCGGCACGCCACCGCCAGCGGCGACTCGGGACGGGAGCGGGCGGGCAGACAGCCGCTCGCGCGGCACGGGGAAGCGGGACGCGCGGGGGCGCCCCCCGAGCCCCTCGAGAGACAACGCCACGAGGAAGGGCGGCCGCCCGCGCGCTCGCACGCACGCGGGAGCCCCCACGCGCCGGACGCCGGCCAGGCCCGGCGGGACCCTCCCCCGACTCGGAGGGGGGAGGCGCAGGCCGCGGTAGGCAAAGAGCGGCGCTCGGCCCCCACCGCGGGGCCGGCAGAGTCAGACCCCTCGCAGAGAGGAAGTTCTGCCCAACACGCAACGGTAGTCACCCCGCACCGGTGGCCACTACGCGCAGAGGAGGGGCGGCGGCTGGGGGGTTCCGGTACCCCAAGGCACCCTCTCGGATCGCTAGAGAAGGCTTTCTCACCGAGGGCGCATCGCCCCCACCCAAATCGTGCCCCCCCGCCCGTCCGGGCCCCGCGGAACGGCGTTCCGAAGGCCTGACAGCCAAGGGCTCCGGGGGGCGGGCGGTGGATTCGCGCGGTAAGGAACAGGCACCACAAGGCAATCCTGAGCGCTCGCGGCCGGGACCCCGGGAGGAGACCGCCCTTCGCCACGCCACGCACGCCATGCTCGCGTCCCCGACCAACCGGGAGTTTTGCGCCTCCGGCGAGGCAACGACGAGCAGAGACAAAGCACGGCATGCCAGGCAAAAAAGGCGGCAGCCCCTCGGCTGGCCAAGCGCCAGAGCGCGGGCTCGGCCCGCCGCAACCGGCTCACACACGCCCCACCAAGTCCAGTCCCCACAACACCACCAGCACAGCTTGCGGCGGGGGATGACGAGGCACCCGCGTCCCACGGGGGGGGCGGGGTGGGCCTCCCTTACCGACTCCACCACCCGCTCCTCGGACACGCCACCGACAGCGGTGGCCCGACGGAGGGGGCTCGCTGGGAACGGGAAACGACGCTACCGACTCGGCCTCAGGCACCTGAGACGACCTGGAGCGCTCCAGGGGCACCACGGAGGGCCACGCGCACAACGCGCTCAGCACGCCCAAGCGCGTGAGCAGCGCGGCGCCGGGACGGCCCTCCCCGTGGCGGGGAGGACCGCGCACCACACGAAGCCAGGGAAGGCAAGCGAGAGTGTCCGCTGCGTCGGGGGACCCCGGGCCCGCGAGCGCCGTCAGGCAGAACACGGGAAGGCGGGGTCGGGCCGGAGCCTGCACACACCCCCCCCGCACCCCCCACCTCACCGCCACGGCGGGCAGAGGCGAAGGAGCGAGGGGCCCGCGGGCAGAACGAGAAGAGCGGTCCCATTCGCCATGAACGTCCGTCCCTCGTCTGGCGCGGCTTAGGCCCGGCCCGGGAGAGCGCGAGAGCACCACATCGATCTGGCAAAACACAAGCGCCGAGAGGAGCCCGAGGAGGGGAGAAGCCGGTGAGGACAGCAACCCGAGGGGGAGCCTGTTTTGTTTTGTTTTTTTTCGGCCTCACCGGCACCCCCTCGAAAACCCCAGGGCAGGAACAGCCGGACAACCCGAGAGAGAGGAACGCCTGACACGCGGCACGGAGCCTTGCGGGACGGGAGGTTGTCACGACCACAGCCGGGTGCCCACAGAGTGGAGGACACAGGGTAAAGGACCCACGCGCCACCTGCCCACAACCGCCCTCGGGTGCTGGAGACCGGAGGCGGCACCAACGGCCTGGGCCACCTGGAGGCACAGGAGCCGGCGCACAGGCCCACGCGGACGGCTCAGGCCAGCGACGGCAGAGCCGGGCTTGGCATCCCTGTCAAGCCCGGAGCCCCGCCACACGCCCAGAAGCCCACCTCCCTTAAGGAGAGGATCGCCCAAACATAACGTGCCAGCACCTACCTGGCGGCAAAAAGGGCTCATTTCGGGCGAGAAAATAGCCGCGCCGCCTGGCGTGGCCTAGCCACAGGTCACCGGGATCTCCTGGGACCGTGTCCCGGCCACGGGCCCCAAGCACTAATCCATCGCCCCCGTCTCCCCCCGGAGCCCCCCCCGCGCCCCCCCCCCCCCCCCGGGCCATCTGGTCGACCCCCGGAACGTGGTGGCAGCCGGCAGCGAGTAGGGACTTGGCGGGAGGTGGAGCGGCCCGGATAGGCCCGCCCCCGGGTCCGCCTTTCGTCCCCAAATCGGGACTTTAGAAATTCTCACCAAGTTCTGTGGAGGCCCCTGCGGACGCCCTCCTCCCCGGGCCTCAGGACCGCCCCATGCCGGTCCCCGACTCCCGGCCGGGACTGAGGAAAGGGGGCGATGCCGCGGAGGCGTCCCCCCGAAGGCCGGACCTCAACGGGAACCGCAGCCGGGCCCCTGGGGCCCTCGCGGCCCGGCCCGGCCCGGCCCGACCCGGTCGGGTCCCCACCTCCGCAGCGGGCCTCGGAAAACTTGTTAAGAATATCGGGTCCGGGGCGCCTGGGTGGCTCAGTTGGTTAAGCGACTGCCTTCGGCTCGGGTCATGATCCTGGAGTCCCGGGATCGAGTCCCGCATCGGGCTCCCTGCTCGGCGGGGAGTCTGCTTCTCCCTCTGACCCTCCTCCCTCTCATGCTCTCTGTCTCTCATTCTCTCTCTCTCAAATAAATAAATAAATAAATAAAAACCTTAAAAAAAAAAAAAAATATCGGGTCCGATGACCGGGACCCCACGCGTGCCCGCGGCGGGGCCCGTCGCGCCATCCATGGGCTTCCCCGCAAGGCTCAGGCCGGTCCCCAACCGCCCGAGCGTGACACGGAAGGCCCAACGGCCGACCGGAGCCACGGGCCGGATGGCGTCCGGGCGCCCGACGCAGCCTCTCCCATTCCCGCGGGCGGAGGAGGGGGCACCGGCGGGTGCTGGTCGACCCGTCCAGGCGGCCACCCTAGCGTGGCTCTCCGGGAGCGAGGCGGCGGCGCCACCACCAGCCCACAAACCTGGAGGCTCAATCTCCCGCGAGCGGAGGTCGCGCCGGTGGCCCGGAGACAGCGGGCCGATCTCGCTAGCGTCGCCGGCCTCCCGGTACTCCGCCTCGGGAACCGCGGCCAAATACAATCCCTTGCCGACATCGCTGACACTCCGGCGGGGACACGCTATCTAAAAGCGGCCGCCAGGTGGCACCCGACAACCGGCGCGAACAACAACGAGGCAGATCCGGATCGCGGGCCCGCGAAGGCGCACAGCCCGGCCGCCCGGCCGCCCGATCTCGTGGGGCACGGGCCTCCCACAGCGGCACACCTGCGGCGCCCGGGCTTCCGGGAGGACTTAAGACACATTTCGGCGGGCAAGGACCGTAAAACCGAGACCAAGCGAGTACTCCGACAACCACCACGGATGAACCTTCTCTCTTCTATCATTTTAAGGGGAGGAGGAGGTCTCTCTGAAGCATACGAAGAAAGCTCAGGACAGGAAGGGGGGGGGGGGATTGACACACACCCCCAGAAAGGTGCACATCAAATCCGTCTCTGCACGTACGCGATAACGTCCAAGGCCAACAAGCGGGGCGGGGCGTGCGGGGGCGGGGGGCGGGGCGCGCGGTGCGTGCGGGGGCGGGGGCGGGGCGGGGCGGTGCGTGCGGGGGCGGGGGGCGGGGCGGGGCGGTGCGTGCGGGGGCGGGGGGCGGGGCGGGGGCAGGCGCGGAATGGGGAGGAAGGGAGTTAAAATAGTCCTTCACTCAAGAAATCCAGTTCCGCAGAATAGAGAGCCCAGAAATGGACCCTCAACTCTATGGTCAACTCATCTTTGACAAAGCAGGAAAGAATGTCCAATGGAACAAAGACAGTCTCTTCAACAAATGGTGTTGGGAAAATTGGATAGCCACATGCAGAAGAATGAAACTGGACCATTTCCTTACACCACACACAAAAATAGACTCCAAATGGTTGAAAGACCTCAATGTGAGACAGGAGTCCATCCAAATCCTAAAGGAGAACACAGGCAGCAACCTCTTTGACCTCAGCCAAAGCAACTTCTTCCTAGAAACATCGCCAAAGGCAAGGGAAGCAAAGGCAAAAATGAACTATTGGGACTTCATCAAGATAAAAAGCTTTTGCAAAGCAAAGGAAACAGTCCACAAAACCAAAAGACAACCGACAGAATGGGAGAAGATATTTGCAAATGACATATCAGATAAAGGGCTCGTATCCAAAATCTATAAAGAACTCATCCAACTCAACACCCAAAGAACAAAGAATCCAATCAAGAAATGGGCAGAAGACATGAACAGACATTTTTCCAAAGAAGACATCCAAATGGCCAACAGACACATGAAAAAGTGCTCAATATCGCTCAGCATCAGGGAAATCCAAATCAAAACCTCAATGAGGGCGCCTGGGTGGCTCAGTTGGTTAAGCGACCGCCTTCGGCTCGGGTCATGATCCTGGAGTCCCAGGATCGAGTCCCGCATCGGGCTCCCTGCTCAGCGGGGAGTCTGCTTCTCCCTCTGATCCTCCTGACCCTCCCCCCTCTCATGCTCTCTTTCTGTCTCTCTCTCTCTCTCAAATAAATAAATAAAATCTTAAAAAAAAAAAAAAAAACCTCAATGAGATACCACCTCACACCAGTCAGAATGGCTAAAAGTAACAAGTCAGGAAATGACAGATGTTGGCGGGGATGCGGAGAAAGGGGAACCCTCCTACACTGTTGGTGGGAATGCAAGCTGGTGCAGCCACTCTGGAAAACTGTATGGAGATTCCTCAAAAAGTTGAAACTAGAGCTGCCGTATGATCCAGCAATTGCACTACTGGGTATTTACCCCAAAGATACAAAAATAGGGATCCGAAGGGGTACGTGCACCCCGATGTTTATAGCAGCAATATCCACGATAGCCAAACTGTGGAAAGAGCCAAGATGTCCATCGACAGATGAATGGATAAAGAAGATGTGGTATATATATACATACAATGGAATATCATGCAACCATCAAAAGGAATGAGATCTTGCCATTGGCAACGACGTGGATGGAACTGGAGGGTATTATGTTGAGTGAAATAAGTCAAACAGAGAAAGACATGTATCCTATGATCTCACGGATAGGAGGAATTCTTAATCGCAGGAAACAAGCTGAGGGTTGCTGGAGTGGGGGGTGGGGTGGGAGGGATGGGGTGACTGGGTGATAGACACTGGGGAGGGTAGGTGCTCTGGCAAGCGCTGTGAATTGTGCAAGACTGTTGAATCTCAGATCTGTACCTCTGAAACAAATAATGCAATCTATGTTAAGAAAAAAAAAAAAAGAGGGCGCCTGGGTGGCTCAGTTGGTTAAGCGACTGCCTTCGGCTCAGGTCATGATCCCGGAGTCCCGGGATCGAGTCCCGCATCGGGCTCCCTGCTCGGCAGGAAGCCTGCTTCTCCCTCTCCCACTCCCCCTGCTTGTGTTCCCTCTCTCGCTGTGTCTCCCTCTGTCAAATAAATCAATAAAATCGTAAAAATATATATCTTTAAAGAAATCCAGTTCCGGGACATCCGTGCCGTCCAACACTAGTACGGGGTGGGCGGGGGAGGTGCTCTAGAAGAGTTAAATATTGATGATGATGATGATGATGATGGAGAAGAAGAAGAAGGAGGAGGAGGAGGAGGAGGAGGAGGAGGAGGAGAACTGTTCCATGCTATTAAGGGTAAAACAAAAACAAGGCGTAGAACTTCCTCTGGCTCGTAAAGGGGGAAAAAAAAAATGGTTTGGGTTTTGTTTTTTGTTTTTTCTTTCTTCCTGTTTCAACTAAGCGCATTTCAGGGCACCTGACTGGCTCCGGTCGGAGGAGGCCCACGCGACTGCGACTCTTGATCTGCAGGGGTCGTGAGTTCCAGCACCATGCTGGATGATCACTCAAAAAGCTTTCAAAAACAAACACGCAAACAACCGACACCGAGCAGCATTAACCATCAAAGATACACACCTGTGACGAATACGACGTCAGAGGAAACCACGAGCAGCAGTAGCAGAGGATAGGACACTAGAGGGCAACAGAGCCCCATCCATAGGTGCTAGGGGCACTTGAACGCTTTCTGTGTCCACTAGGGACCTCGAAAAAACTTCACTCCCCTATCCAGGGAGGAGAGGGGAGAAGCAACCTCCAGCAAGAATTCCTTTGATTATCTTAATCGCAGGAAACAAACTGAGTGTTGTTGGAGTGGGGGGTGGGGTGGGAGGGATGGGGTGACTGGGTGATGGACACTGGGGAGGGTGTGTGCTCTGGTAAGCGCTGTGAATTGTGCAAGACTGTTGAATCTCAGATCTGTACCTCTGAAACAAATAATAATGCAATCTATGTTAAGAAAAAAAAAAGAAGAAGAAGAAGAAGGAGGAGGAGGAGGAGGAGGAGGAGGAGGAGGAGGTAGCAGGAGGGGAAGAATGAAGCGGGGGGAAATCAGAGGGGTAGACGAACCATGAGAGACGATGGACTCTGAACAACAAACTGAGGGTTCTAGAGGGGAGGGGGGTGGGAGGATGGGTTAGCCTGGTGGTGGGTATTGAGGAGGGCCCATTCTGCATGGAGCAGTGGGTGTTGTGCACAAACAATGAATCATGGAACACTTCATCTAAAACTAATGATGTAATGTATGGGGATTAACATAAGAATAAAATAAAAGAAAAAAAAAAGAATTCCTTTGATTAAAGGTAACTCTTACTACATTGAACTTCACCATTTCGGGGCACCTGGGGGGTGGCTCAGTCGTTAAGCGTCCGCCTTCGGCTCAGGTGACGAGCCCAGGGCCCTGGGATCGAGCCCCACATCGGGCTCCCTGCTCCGCGGGAGGCCTGCTTCTCCCTCTCCCACTCCCCCTGCCTGTGTTCTCTCTCTCGCTGTCTCTCTCTGTCAAATAAATAAATAAAATCTTTAAAAAGTAAATAAATAAATAAATAAATAAATAAATAAATAAATAAATAAATAAATAAATAAATAAAATAAACTTCACCATTTCAACATGGACCTTTAATGGTTTCCTTCCCAACCAAGCCTTTCTCCTTGCCTCCTCCTTACCCGCGTGAATCCCTGATCCCACTTCACAACATCCCCCCCCCCACACACACACACCAGGCTGAAAACTGTTCTCTCTAAACCATAAATCCTGAGCATCAGGAAAGTACACGAGGAAACACAGACGAGAGAGAGAGAGAGAGAGAGAGAGAGAGAGAGAGAGAGAGACCAAGCAAATAATGTGGCTCTGAAGGCTGGACATCGATCGAGTTGAGAGAAAGGACCAGACATCACAAACTCGAAAAGAAGGTTTTCCTTTAAAGCTGATCTCTTCCTGAGTTGGCTAAACTACGTTCTTTACTGGTACGGCCTCCACTCAAGAGTGCGACGATCAAAAGAAGGTTTCGCAGTAAACACTTCACGGGTGCATCTATTAAAAAAAAAAAAGAAAAGAAAAGAAAAAAAAGGGCGCCTGGGTGGCTCAGTTGGTTAAGCGACTGCCTTCGGCTCAGGTCATGATCCCGGAGTCCCGGGATCGAGTCCCGCATCGGGCTCCCTGCTCGGCAGGGAGTCTGCTTCTCCCTCTGACCCTTCCCCCCTCTCATGTGCTCTCTGTCTCTCTCATTCTCTCTGTCTCAAATAAATAAATAAAATCTTTAAAAAAAAAAGTTCACGGGTGCAGGCTTCACATTGGTTTTTCAAGTACACGTATTTCAGGGCACCTGGCTGGCTCGGTCGGAGGAGGCCCACGCGACCGCGACTCTTGATCGGCGGGCGTCGTGAGTTCCAGCACCGCACTGGATGGGTGTACAGATTACATACACAAGCAGACAGGCAAAAGGAATTAGAATCGCTATGGTGATTTCGAAGAAAACAAAACAAAACTCAGGAAACAAAGTCGTCCTCTCCGGGCCCGTTTCATGCTTATGTATAGAGGCGATAGAGACCCTGTGATGTTGGCAGACAAAAGAGACAGGTCGGTGGATGGAACGCCACAGATACCCAAACAGATAGGCCCAAGCCCGACAGAAGTTTGACAAATGCGCAAAGGCCATTGGAAGGAGGAAAGACGGCCCACCTCCCCACGAAATCAGAGGGCAGGCATCAGACATCCACAGACCCAACACGCAGGCAAGCAGGCAGACAAAGAAACAAGAAAGCTGGGGCGCCTGGCTGGCTCAATCCGTGAACCGTCCGCCTGCCTTCGGCTCAGGCCCTGAGCTCAGGGTCCGGGGATCCAGCCCCACATCGGGCTCCCTGCTCGGCGGAGACTCTGCTTCTCTCTCTCTCAATCTCTCTCTCTCTCTCTCTCTCTCCCTCCCTCCCCCCTCCCTCCCCCCCACCCCTCCTCTCAAATAAATAAAAGTCTTTTAAAAAGAATAATTTAAAAAAAAAAAAAAAGGAAGAAAAGAACGTCACTCACTCCCCTTCCGGCATAGGGAGGACATCTTCGGGGGGGGGCGGGGGATGGGGGGGATGCCTCTCGGGAGAAAAGGGGGAGATTCAGCGAGTCAGCGCACCCTCCTTGCACCTGTGTGTGTGTGGGGGGGGGTGGTGGTTTGTGTGTTTCCTTGCCGCTGCTCGTTTTTTACAAGTGTATATAGAGTTCAAAACAGTATGCTGGTTTCCTTTATATCTAAGTCTTATCTCGGGTTTGGGTTCTGATGGGAGGAGGGAGGGCCACCTTTTCTTCCGACATGGTGGAGAAGGAGAAGAGGGATGCAGGCCTGTGCATATTCTTTTCCGTCGTGGGGTGAGCAGAGGACTCGGATTCAGCTCTTGCTGGATGGGATCTAATTTCTCTGTAAACAATCAGGCAAGATATCAGGCGAACAGAGGGCGAGCAAAGGTTAGCAGAACATGGACAAGATTGGCTATGGGTGCTGGAGTTTCCAAAGCAAGGATTTCATCAGAGGCACGTGAATGTCAAAGATTTCCAGGGACCATGTTCATGGATGACTTGGGGTATAGGTCATTTCAAAGTTACGGTGCTACCACCCGGTCACTTGAGCATACTGTCTCCAGCTCACGGCTGCAGATGCGATATGGGGCTCCTCCAGGGATGGAATTGTGCCAGAGAAAGGGAGACAGCAGCCTGTAATTGAGCCTAAGGTGTGTCTGAGAGAGTGACTCTCTAAAGTGCCTTGAGGCAGAAGGAGACCAGCTAGATTTGTCTTTGCTAGGTATTTGTGGCAATGGGGTCGGTGTGGCTGGTGGGTGTTGTCTGTTTATTTTCTAGATTCAGAGAAAGAACTCTTCAAGTGGAAGTATTTGCACAAGGGGTCTGGCAGGATGGGAGGGTGCAGGGGTCGGTCCATTTAACAAGATAACAGGAGGATCAGGCCTTTTAAGAACTAGGCAAAGAGAGGAGTTTAGCTTTGGTCATCACAGCACCTGGCACCTCAGCAGAAACAACAGAAGGTTCCCAGGATGAATTGAGTTGCAGGAGTCAGCGTGAGCAGACCCCACCACCCTCAGCCCTTATCCCTCAGCGCCCCCCCCCCCGCCCCCCAGGCACACACACCCGGGCAGGCAGCGGCTATAGTCCACTCCGAGCTCCAGATCTGGGTCCCGCCCCCCCACCCCCACCCCCACCCCCACCCCCACAGGGCTCCCCTGTCCTCTTCTCAGCCAGAGATGTATATGGGAGGGTGGTCCCAGAACAAATCTCCCCTCATCCACGGAAACCTTGCCAACACTTCGACCACTTTGCCTGAGCTACCAACTCATCTGTACCCGTGCGTGATTTTTTCCCTATGGACCAGGGGCCTAGTTACCAACTTAGGATGGACAGCCCCCCCCCCCCCCCCCAGCCTACTGTTCCAATTCGACCAGAGGACTTCAGTTGGGGGGGGATGGGGGGGCTGGGGCTGGGGCTGGGGCGGCTGATGGGACGTTCAGGGTGATCCATTCTAATGGGCCTCATTCAATCGCTTCATTCAAATGCAGAAAGCTTTCTGTTAAAGTCAGAGCCTGGAGCTTCCCTCCATTCAATGGCTTTCCTCAACTCCCCCTAACCCTTAGGCTGCAGCTTGCAAACTTCGGAGAGAGATGAGGGAGGGAGGGAGGGAGGGACGGAAGGGAGGGAGGGAGGGAGGGAGGGAGGGAGGGAGGGAGGGAGGGAAGGGAGGGAGGGAGGAGGGGAAGGGGAAAGAGGGTGTCTGAAGAGCTCACCTCATCTGGGGGCAAAAAGAGTCCCCTCCTTTTCCTAACCCACGAAACTCCAGTAAACCCTTTGGGAATCATGAATGTGGGGGATGATGTCTTACTATACTGCCTTCCAGGGATGGGTGTGCAGGTAGGAGGGTGTGGCATGGTGTGGCTGGCTGAGTCTGAGGAGGACCTTGAACACATGATGGTGGTATCTTAGCGGTCAGAGGCCAAACACAAGCATGGAGTGATAAGGGCTAAGGGCTAAGGGCTAAGGGAGGCCTGACAGGGACCGTTCTAACTCATCCACCGAGTTATGGGCCCAGCAAGCACACTCCTCTAAATCAACATTAACAGTTTATTGATTGTTGGGGCACCTGGGTGGCTCAGTCATTAAGCATGTGCCTTCGGCTCAGGTCATGATCCCAGGGTCCTGGGATCGAGCTCCGCATCGGGCTCCCTGCTCCGCGGGAAGCCCGCTTCTCCCTCTCCCACTCCCCCTGCTTGTGTTCCCTCTCTCGCTGTGTCTCTCTCTGTCAAATAAATAAATAAATACAATCTTAAAAAAAAAAAAAAAAAACAGTTTATTGATTATCCATCGACCTGTCCTCCCTCTCCCACCTGCTTCCCAAGGGAAATCCTCGGTCTCATTCCACGTAGTCACTGGCTGTTTTCGCACACCACCTTCCTGTCCAGTAAGAGGAGGAAGGAAGATGGACAAACAGGAACCAGCCCCACAGATGGCACCTCTGCACAGAGGGGTGAGTGTGAGTCTCATTGGGCCAACTGTGACTCTGAGCCATGATCCCAGGGTTGTTTAAAATATGGAACAGAAGGAGCACCTGGGTGGCTCAGTCAGAACAGCACATGACTCTTGATCTCAGTCAGGGTCCTGAGTTCAAGCCCTACACTGGGACTACAGATGATGAAAAATGAATGAATGAATGAATGAATGAATGAATGAATGAATGAATGAATTTTTAAAAATAAAGTATGTAATGTTTATCTCTTTAAAAAAAAAAAATGGAATGGAGGGGCGCCTGGGTGGCTGCCGGTTGAGCATCTGCCTTCAGCTCAGGTCATAATCTCAGGGTGCTGGGATCGAGCCCCACCCCTCTGGGGCTCCCTGCTCAATGGGGAGTCTTCTCCCTCTCCCTCTGCCCCTCCACCCACCCATGCGTGCAAGCTCTCTGTCTCTCTGTCTCTCTGTCTCTCTGTCTCTCTGTCTCTCTCTCTCTCTGTGTGTTTCTCTCTCTGTCTCTGTCTCTCTCTGTGTGTCTCTCTCTCTGAAATAAATAAATAAAAACAAACAATCAAACTTCAAAAAGGAAAAGGGCAGGGACATTTATGATTATTCATGGCGAAAGTTGGAGCACGTATATTCAGGAAACATATGTACCATAGATTCCCATGTTTACTTCGGGGTGGAGACCTGACATCTGAATGAGGCAAAACTGAGTCCCTGATGTCAGGAGGTTATCTGAGGACAAGGAGAAGAGGCTGTGGGCATGCTCTGAGAGCTGGTACAACCTGGATGGGGTCTTAGGCTCCTTTTCTCAGGTAAGGAATCAGGACCTCGCTTCTTCATAGGCTGCAGCCATTATCAGTTGACCTTGAGTCCAGACTTCTGCAGAGACAGCCAGTATTTGGTAGCAGGGCCTGAAAAGACACAATAGCTGACTAGGGGGAAACAGTTCCCTGAAAAACCAGCTTTAAGCTTTCTGCTAGCATCAACCTCATTAACCTTATGGGGCACGGTTTCAATCCCCACCCCCACCCCCACCCCCACCCCCACCAAGTGAGGATCATTCCTCAGTCTTAGGGAATTGGGATGATGATGGCTGTGGCTATTCTTTCATCTCCTCAGGGGAGGTAGGTTTTGGGTAAACGACAGTTTCTGTAAATCTTAGCTGTAACATGGCTATGTTCAGGGCTAAACAGAAGTTTTTAACCTACAGGTTAAAAGGGAATAAAAATAACAGGGAGTCAGACATGCTACATTTTTCCCTGTTAAAATTTCCCCTTGTCCATCCTGCATTCCATTTCTATGACACATGGGCAGAGGTCTGCCTTCTTTATTTAACTGCTTCAAGCTGAATTAGGGTGCAGTAGAGGCTTTGGAATGGAAGGATCTGAGACACTGCAGGTCGCAATTTTTGGTCCCTTGTGCTAATGGAGGGGGTCTCAGAGATAGTTCCTTATCTGAGAACTTGGTTATTTTTCTACATGGTTTGGGACTACATGACACCATTGATTTTATCCCCAAGTGTAGTCTAAGGAATAGTAACAGTAGAGTCAAACCCAATTCTCTCATTCTCTCTCAAATTGATCTGATATCGGTGGGTATCCAAGAATACAGATCAGTAAATTAGTCTGAGCCCCTCCCCTGGGGGGGGGGCGGTAGGTTGTGGTGGTGAAGGGCTTCTGGTAGCCAAGTAGCTTAGTGTTTGATTTTATTTACATGGGTTCTTTTTTATTTTTTTTTTTCTTTAAAGATTTCTATTAAGTAATCTCTACACTCAATGTGGGGCTCGAACTCACAACCCCGAGATCTAGAGTCGTATGTTCTACCAGCTGAGCCAGCCAGGTGCCCCTATTTATATGGGTTCTTATTTTCCAAAGAGGAGTTAATACAGGTGCAGCAAGGTGGAATTAAGGATCATAGACTCTGCCTCATTCAGCAAGTGATCTTGTAGTTAATAAGAGGCATTTCTATGGAAACAAAAGGAAAACATGGTTAATGGTTGGAACAAGGGATACACCTGGTGTCTAAGTCCAGAGGGCTGCCAGTGAGAAGGTCTCTAGATGTCAGGCTTGAAGCATCCTCCAATAGAGTGGGAGTGGGCAGGGGCAATCTGACTAATTTTTCTGGCGTATAGTTCAAATGTCTCATTTTGAGTGACTCATAGAGCAACAGGCACAAAGATTGTCTATATATGAGTTATTGTGGTCATTTCCCTGAAATTTATTTCAAGTTGTCCAGCTTTCATTTGCCAGACTTCAGGAAAAAGGACAGTTTTAGTTCTTAATGATTGTAAGATAAGAGAATGGGAGAATGTTCTGAAACAAATAATGCAATATATGTTAAGGGGAAAAAAAGAAGAAGAAGAAGAAGGAGGAGGAGGAGGAGGAGGAGGAGGAGAAAAGGAGGAGGAGAAAAGAAGAAGGAGAAGAAAAGAAGAAGACGAAAAGAAGAAGAAAAGAAGAAGGAGAAGAAAAGAAGAAGAAGAAAAGAAGAAGAAGAAGAAGAAGAAGAAGAAGGAGAGAAGAAGAAGAAGAAGGAGAGAAGAAGAAGAAGAAGAAAAGAAGAAGAAGAAGAAGAAGAAGAAGGAGAGAAGAAGAAGAAGAAGAAGAAGAAGAAGAAGAAGAAGAAGAAGAAGAAGAAGAAGAAGAAGAAGAAGAAGAAGAAGAAGAAGAAGAAGAAGAAGAAGAAGAAGAAGAAGAAGAAGAAGAAGAAGAAGAAGAAGGAGAAGGAAGAAGAAGAAGAAGAAGAAGAAGAAGAAGAAGAAGAAGAAGAAGAAGAAGAAGAAGAAGAAGAAGAAGAAGGAGAAGAAGAAGAAGAAGGAGAAAAGAAGAAGAAGAAGAAGAAGAGGAGGAGGAGGAGGAAGAAGGAGGAGGAGGAGGAGGAGGTAGCGGGAGGGGACGAATGAAGCGGGGGGAAATCGGAGGGGCGGACGAACCATGAGAGACGATGGACTCTGAACAACAAACTGAGGGTTCTAGAGGGGAGGGGGGTGGGAGGATGGGTTAGCCTGGTGGTGGGTATTGAGGAGGGCCCATTCTGCATGGAGCACTGGGTGTTATGCACAAACAATGAATCATGGAATACTTCATCTAAAACTAATGATGTAATGTATGGGGATTAACCTAAGAATAAAAAAATAAATTAATTAAAAAAAAGAGAGAGAATGGGAGAATGTTGGAAACCTTAGTTTGAAGAGTCACAGTCAGATACTCAAGGAAACCAGAAGGATCCAGGATCCAGTCCAGTTTTATAGGCAAACAATAAACGTTCAAAGATAATTAATCTAACACTCACAAAAGTGTGTTATTGAAATGTAATCTTTCTCTCTAAAGTCACCTTCATTCCTGTCAAAGATAGCCAAAAGAAGATTAATTTGTTTGTAAAACAAGTCCAGTTTTAACAAACTTGGCCCAATCATCTACGTAGGGACAGCAAGAATAGCAATTGACCATATATGGGGTCTTTCTTCTCTTTTCTTTTTCCTTTCCTTCTTTTAAATCTGCTTTGATGGAGCTTTTTACAAGGAATTTTAGATTGATCCTTTAACTGCCTTTTTAAAGCCGAGAACCAAGCCAAATATTGGCCATCAGATTCGCCTGCAAGACTTGTAGATTTGCGGAGGGGTAGACGAACCAGGAGAGACGATGGACTCTGAAAAACAAACTGAGGGTTCTAGAGGGGAGGGGGGTGGGAGGATGGGTTAGCCTGGTGGTGGGTATTGAGGAGGGCGCATTCTGCATGGAGCACTGGGTGTTGTGCACAAACAATGAATCATGGAACACTACATCTAAAACTAATGATGTGATGTACGGGGATTAACATAAGAATAAAAAAAATTACAAAAAAAAAAAAGACTTGTAGATTTGGGTGAATTCCTCTCTTCTTTGAGGGCCTCCAAATTTCCTGAAGTTCCTGCATCTGCCAGGAGGTGGTACTCTTCACTCACCTGGTAAGGTTGAGGGGACCTCTCTAAGCAAGGTTATCAGGCCAACATTTCTAAGGGGCTTTACTGGCTCCATAAAGTCAATCTGACTTTCTTAAAGCAGTCTCACCATATCTGAGTCTACGCATGTGTCTCTTCGAGATGACAGTCCAGGGGCACCTGGCTGGCTCAGTCGGTAGAGAGCACGACTCTTGATCTCAGGGTTGTGAGTTCGAGCCCCACGTTCAGTGTAGAGATTATTTAAAAAATAAAATCTCGGAGGAGCGCCTGGGTGGCTCAGTCGTCAAGCGTCTGTCGGCCTTCGGCTCAGGTCATGATCCCAGGGTCTTGGGATCGAGCCCCACATCGGGCTCTCTGCTTGGCCGGGAGCCTGCTTCTCCCTCTCCCGCTCCCCCTGCTTGTGTTCCCTCTCTCGCTGTGTCTCTCTCTGTCAAATAAATAAATACAATCTTAAGAAAGAAAAAAAGAGTACACTAACAATCCAAGAAAACCTTGTCATTTTAACATAGAAAACCCAAATCTCAATCTTATACCAGTGTGCTTTTCTTCTTCTTTTTTTTATTCTTATGTTAATCCCCTACATTACATCATTAGTTTTAGATGTGGTGTTCCATGATTCATTGTTTGTGCACAACACCCAGTGCTCCATGCAGAATGGGCCCTCCTCAATACCCACCACCAGGCTAACCCATCCTCCCACCCCCCTCCCCTCTAGAACCCTCAGTTTGTTGTTCAGAGTCCATCGTCTCTCATGGTTCGTCCGCCCCTCCGATTTCCCCCGCTTCATTCGTCCCCTCCCGCTACCTTCTTCTATTTTTTTTTTCTTCTTCACATAGATTGCGTTATTTGTTTCAGAGGTACAGATCTGAGATTCAACAGTCTTGCACAATTCACAGCGCTTGCCAGAGCACCTACCCTCCCCAGTGTCTATCAGCCAGTCACCCCATCCCTCCCACCCCACCCCCCACTCCAGCAACCCTCAGCTTGTTTCCTGCGATTAAGAATTCCTCCTATCCGTGAGATCATAGGATACATGTCTTTCTCTGTTTGACTTATTTCGCTCAACATAATACCCTCCAGTTCCACCAGTGTGCTTTTCAAACTGCCTTCTCCCAAGCTCAGTCAGTCCTGACCATGCATAAAATTCCTTTTCAAAAATTCTCCTTCACAAACCCCTTCCACAATTTCCTTTTTCATTCAGACTCGGTCTTAAAGTTTTCTTTCTTTAAGTACCCAGTCCCGTTTCAGTACACCATTACTTCCTTTTCCCTCAACAAAAAAAATGTTTTCTCATTTCTTGTACCTCTTTTACACGTCTCCTACCTTCCCACACACGGAGTTGTTTTTGTTATCATTTTGTAGCAGTCCCAATTCCATGTGGCAGAATTTTAATTCTTAGAAATCTCAGTCTCTGGTGAAACGTTAGTAGTAACCAATGGCGCACTCTCTATTACACCAGAATTCTTTAGATTGGCAAATGTATGAATATATTTCATAAATTTTATTTATTTGACAGAGAGAGACACAGCGAGAGAGGGAACACAAGCAGGGGAAGGGACAGAGGGAAAAGAAGGTTCCCCAATGAACAGGGAGCCCAATGCGGGGCTCGATCCCAGGACCCTGGGATCATGACCTGAGCCGAAGGCAGACGCTGAACGACTGAGCCACCCAGGCACCCAAACGTGGTTGGTTGGTTGGTTGGTTTTTATAAAGGTGATGGAGAGGTATATTTTGATAACCACAAAT
>NW_026992187.1:0-17165 GCF_029215605.1 Mirounga angustirostris | reverse complement strand
GGGCCCAGGAATGCCTTGAGAGAGACACAAAGTTTCTCACCCCTCAATCCCTGGTGTTTCAGCATCCTGGCTCTAAGGCATCGGAACCACTGATGGGCCAGGTGCACGCTTCTTCACGGAAGCGATTGATACGGATGGAAGTGTCGGGCAGATTCCTGTTTTCCTACGTCGTCCCAGGAATGCCCTTCGGAAAGGCACAGCATGGAAGTGGTGGCGAGAATTCCACTTTCCTCATGTGTCACAGACATGGCCCTTGGAAAGACACCAAGTGCCTCACACCGAAATCCCCGTTGTTTCAGCATCCTGGCTCTAAAGCAGTTAAGAAGGGCCGGTACGTGGGCCAGGCGGATGCTGACTCACACTCATCCAGACGTGTGAGAAGCAGGAGAGTGGAGGGGGAAAGAAGGAACCACGGTCCCCATTGCAGGATGGTGAGCATAGAGGCAGCCCCCGTGGGGGCTCTTCCCAGCTCTCAATACCTTAATGCTCTCTGCAGTAGCCTCAGAAGGCCCTCGACATGAAAGAAAATAGACCTCTTTCCTTCACCGTACCTCCGTGATTTGGCAGGGAAATCTCATGTGACGCCAAGCCAAGCTTTTAGATCTCACCCATATCGAGCCAGTTCTCACGGAAATTTCACCAGATCCGTCCAAATCACGTGAGATCTCACCCACACGTCCGGAGACCTCTAGCCATACATCCCGATATGTCATCCTCAGCTCATGAGGTTTCTCTCCAGACCCGGGAAGAACTCATCCACACCTCGGAGATAGCGAGCCCGGCCTCGCGAGATCTCACCCAAATCTTCTGATATGTCAGGCTCAGCTCTTGTCTTCTGTGGCCAAAACTTGATGCATCTGTGACCAATCACCCAGGCTCTGGGGGCGGTGGTGTGGGGAAATGGCCCTCCCCAGCCCAGACTGCTTTGAGCCACTTCGGTGCTTAGGGATGGCACATTCCAGAAGTGTGCACAACGTCCAATAGCTCCAGTGGTCGAAATACTCCCAGGCACACCAGGAGGGAATCAACAATTTGTCTCCCACGTCAATCCCTGGAATCGCAACATCTTTGACGTGGGGGTAATAAGGGAGCCCTGAAAACAGAAGGAGCAGGCCTGCTGAAGCGTTTTTCACACTCAACCCGAAGGACGGAGTGAGAAAGGCAGGAACAGGAGGGAAAAGCAATGCGCCACCCCAGGCACGAGAAGGTGGCACCCATTGATAACGTTCAGGATGACTCTCTTGAGCGCACAACCAGCCAGAAAAAGACAAAGAAGAGACACCTCTTCTTTAGCCAGAGATCACCTGATCTTGGGGAAAATCTTGGGACGTCTCATTGAAATCTGTGGAGATCACGGCGCATTTAGGGAGATCCAGGGCCAAAAACCGTTCGCCCGTGGGGCAAACTTGCTGGCCCCTGGGCGGATCTTGTAACCCGTACGTAGCAGGGATTGCTGTGCTCCCAGTGTCCGTAGGGAACCCACACGGAGGGGTTGGGCAGCAGTCAACTTTCCTCATTGGTCCCAGGCATGCCCTTCAAGAAGACACACAGGGTGTCTCCCTCAATCCCTGTTGTTTCAGCATCCTGGCTCTAAAGCAGGTAAGAAAGGAGCTTGGATGCGGGATGAATGGGCCAGGGCAAAGCTCCTTCCCACTCACGGCGAGGTGACCGGCACAGGAGAGCAGGAGGGGAAACCAGAAGCCAAAGGGCCCACTGCAGGACGGTGAGAACGGAGGCAGGCCCGTGGGGGCTTTCCCTGGCTCTCCACACCTTAAAGCTCGGTGCACTAGCCACACAACACCGCGGAAATGTTGAAAGAATCTATACCTCTTGCCTTCCCCGGACCTCAGGTGATTTGGGGATCAATCTGCTGAGGTGACAGCCCGGCTCTTGCGAGATCTCAGGGAAATCTCGCCAGATCTTATGGAAATCTCACCAGACTCGGTCCAAATCAGGTGAGATCTCCCGCCCAACCCGTGAGATTTCCCGCCCAACCCGGTGAGGTTTCCCGCCAAACCTGGTGAGATTTCCAGGCAAACATGGCGAGATATCCCGCCAACCTGGTGAGATTTCGGGCCAAACCGGGGAAGGCCTCCCACCAACCCTGGCGAGACAGCCCCCAAACCTGGGGAGAGATCTCGCCAAACATCGTGAGGTATCCCGCTGGGCCTCGTCCGATACGCCAGGAAACCTGGGGTGCTATCCCTCCAAACCGCGGGAGATGTCCCTCCAAACCGCGGGAGATGTCCCGAAAACCCTTGTGACGTTCCCCGACAACCCTCTTGAGAATTGCCGCCGACCCGCGTGAGTTTCCCGGCCAAACCCCGTGAGTTTCCCGGCCAAACCTCGTGAGGTTCCCCGCCCAAGCGCATGAGTTTTCCCACCAAACCTCGTGAGTTTGCCTGCCATACGTCGCGCGTTTCCCGGCCACCCTCGTGAGCTTTCTAGCCCGACCTCCTGGGATTTCCAGCCGAACGTCGTGAGATTTCCAACCCCACCTCGTGAGATTTCCAGCCAGACCTCGTTTGCTTTGCCGCCAAACGTCCTGGGATTGCCAGCCAGACCTCGTGGGATCTGTGGCCCTGCCACTGATATCTAAGGCCAACCGCAGATGCGTCTGTCACCAATCCCCCAGTCACAAGATGGGGGAGGGTGGAGAACTAGAACTCGCCAGCAGAGCCGGCTTTGCACCCCTTAGGCAGTTAGGGAAGGCCTAGGCCAGATGTGGGCCGAACTGCTAATACCTGCGCTTTGAGAATTGCTCCCAGGCGCCACGTGAGGGAAGAAAGAAGCTGTCTCCCACCTAAATCCCTGGTATCGCAACGTCCTGCGGGAGGACTGGGGAATAAGGGAGGACTGCATTCGGAATGAACGGGCCTGGTGAATACCTCTGCACACGAAACTCGAGGGACGGAATGAGGAAAGCAGGAGGAGAAGGAGGAAGCGATTTGCCATCCTAAGCACCAAAAGTGAGCACGCACCCAAAACATGAAGGCTGATTCTGTTCAGGGCGAAACCACCCAGGAAAAGAAAAAGAAACGATACCTCTCCTTCAGCGAGACATCAGATGATCTTGGGGAAAATCTGGTGAGATCTCATACAAATCTCGTGAGATCTCGGCCCATTTCTGGAGACGTAGGCCCGAAAATCCTTCGCACCTGTGGCAAAGTCCCTGGTCCTTGGCTGGATCGTTTAGGCCCTCTGGAGCAGGGATGGCTGGTGTTCCTAATGGAAACAGTGAATACACATGGAAGGGTTGGGCGGAATTCTCCTTTCCTAATGGTTCACAGGCAGCCCTTGAGAAAGGCACAGTGTGTCTCCCACCTCAAACCATGTTGGTCAGCATCCTGGCCCTTCGGCCTCTAAACCATCGGTGGGCCAGCTGGATGCTTATTCCTCCAAGGGATTTGTCCACATGGAAGCGCTGGGCAGAATTGTCCTTTCCTAATCGGGCCCAGGAATGCCTTGAGAGAGACACAAAGTTTCTCACCCCTCAATCCCTGGTGTTTCAGCATCCTGGCTCTAAGGCATCGGAACCACTGATGGGCCAGGTGCACGCTTCTTCACGGAAGCGATTGATACGGATGGAAGTGTCGGGCAGATTCCTGTTTTCCTACGTCGTCCCAGGAATGCCCTTCGGAAAGGCACAGCATGGAAGTGGTGGCGAGAATTCCACTTTCCTCATTTGTCACAGACATGGCCCTTGGAAAGACACCAAGTGCCTCACACCGAAATCCCCGTTGTTTCAGCATCCTGGCTCTAAAGCAGTTAAGAAGGGCCGGTACGTGGGCCAGGCGGATGCTGACTCACACTCATCCAGACGTGTGAGAAGCAGGAGAGTGGAGGGGGAAAGAAGGAACCACGGTCCCCATTGCAGGATGGTGAGCATAGAGGCAGCCCCCGTGGGGGCTCTTCCCAGCTCTCAATACCTTAATGCTCTCTGCAGTAGCCTCAGAAGGCCCTCGACATGAAAGAAAATAGACCTCTTTCCTTCACCGTACCTCCGTGATTTGGCAGGGAAATCTCATGTGACGCCAAGCCAAGCTTTTAGATCTCACCCATATCGAGCCAGTTCTCACGGAAATTTCACCAGATCCGTCCAAATCACGTGAGATCTCACCCACACGTCCGGAGACCTCTAGCCATACATCCCGATATGTCATCCTCAGCTCATGAGGTTTCTCTCCAGACCCGGGAAGAACTCATCCACACCTCGGAGATAGCGAGCCCGGCCTCGCGAGATCTCACCCAAATCTTCTGATATGTCAGGCTCAGCTCTTGTCTTCTGTGGCCAAAACTTGATGCATCTGTGACCAATCACCCAGGCTCTGGGGGCGGTGGTGTGGGGAAATGGCCCTCCCCAGCCCAGACTGCTTTGAGCCACTTCGGTGCTTAGGGATGGCACATTCCAGAAGTGTGCACAACGTCCAATAGCTCCAGTGGTCGAAATACTCCCAGGCACACCAGGAGGGAATCAACAATTTGTCTCCCACGTCAATCCCTGGAATCGCAACATCTTTGACGTGGGGGTAATAAGGGAGCCCTGAAAACAGAAGGAGCAGGCCTGCTGAAGCGTTTTTCACACTCAACCCGAAGGACGGAGTGAGAAAGGCAGGAACAGGAGGGAAAAGCAATGCGCCACCCCAGGCACGAGAAGGTGGCACCCATTGATAACGTTCAGGATGACTCTCTTGAGCGCACAACCAGCCAGAAAAAGACAAAGAAGAGACACCTCTTCTTTAGCCAGAGATCACCTGATCTTGGGGAAAATCTTGGGACGTCTCATTGAAATCTGTGGAGATCACGGCGCATTTAGGGAGATCCAGGGCCAAAAACCGTTCGCCCGTGGGGCAAACTTGCTGGCCCCTGGGCGGATCTTGTAACCCGTACGTAGCAGGGATTGCTGTGCTCCCAGTGTCCGTAGGGAACCCACACGGAGGGGTTGGGCAGCAGTCAACTTTCCTCATTGGTCCCAGGCATGCCCTTCAAGAAGACACACAGGGTGTCTCCCTCAATCCCTGTTGTTTCAGCATCCTGGCTCTAAAGCAGGTAAGAAAGGAGCTTGGATGCGGGATGAATGGGCCAGGGCAAAGCTCCTTCCCACTCACGGCGAGGTGACCGGCACAGGAGAGCAGGAGGGGAAACCAGAAGCCAAAGGGCCCACTGCAGGACGGTGAGAACGGAGGCAGGCCCGTGGGGGCTTTCCCTGGCTCTCCACACCTTAAAGCTCGGTGCACTAGCCACACAACACCGCGGAAATGTTGAAAGAATCTATACCTCTTGCCTTCCCCGGACCTCAGGTGATTTGGGGATCAATCTGCTGAGGTGACAGCCCGGCTCTTGCGAGATCTCAGGGAAATCTCGCCAGATCTTATGGAAATCTCACCAGACTCGGTCCAAATCAGGTGAGATCTCCCGCCCAACCCGTGAGATTTCCCGCCCAACCCGGTGAGGTTTCCCGCCAAACCTGGTGAGATTTCCAGGCAAACATGGCGAGATATCCCGCCAACCTGGTGAGATTTCGGGCCAAACCGGGGAAGGCCTCCCACCAACCCTGGCGAGACAGCCCCCAAACCTGGGGAGAGATCTCGCCAAACATCGTGAGGTATCCCGCTGGGCCTCGTCCGATACGCCAGGAAACCTGGGGTGCTATCCCTCCAAACCGCGGGAGATGTCCCGAAAACCCTTGTGACGTTCCCCGACAACCCTCTTGAGAATTGCCGCCGACCCGCGTGAGTTTCCCGGCCAAACCCCGTGAGTTTCCCGGCCAAACCTCGTGAGGTTCCCCGCCCAAGCGCATGAGTTTTCCCACCAAACCTCGTGAGTTTGCCTGCCATACGTCGCGCGTTTCCCGGCCACCCTCGTGAGCTTTCTAGCCCGACCTCCTGGGATTTCCAGCCGAACGTCGTGAGATTTCCAACCCCACCTCGTGAGATTTCCAGCCAGACCTCGTTTGCTTTGCCGCCAAACGTCCTGGGATTGCCAGCCAGACCTCGTGGGATCTGTGGCCCTGCCACTGATATCTAAGGCCAACCGCAGATGCGTCTGTCACCAATCCCCCAGTCACAAGATGGGGGAGGGTGGAGAACTAGAACTCGCCAGCAGAGCCGGCTTTGCACCCCTTAGGCAGTTAGGGAAGGCCTAGGCCAGATGTGGGCCGAACTGCTAATACCTGCGCTTTGAGAATTGCTCCCAGGCGCCACGTGAGGGAAGAAAGAAGCTGTCTCCCACCTAAATCCCTGGTATCGCAACGTCCTGCGGGAGGACTGGGGAATAAGGGAGGACTGCATTCGGAATGAACGGGCCTGGTGAATACCTCTGCACACGAAACTCGAGGGACGGAATGAGGAAAGCAGGAGGAGAAGGAGGAAGCGATTTGCCATCCTAAGCACCAAAAGTGAGCACGCACCCAAAACATGAAGGCTGATTCTGTTCAGGGCGAAACCACCCAGGAAAAGAAAAAGAAACGATACCTCTCCTTCAGCGAGACATCAGATGATCTTGGGGAAAATCTGGTGAGATCTCATACAAATCTCGTGAGATCTCGGCCCATTTCTGGAGACGTAGGCCCGAAAATCCTTCGCACCTGTGGCAAACTCCCTGGTCCTTGGCTGGATCGTTTAGGCCCTCTGGAGCAGGGATGGCTGGTGTTCCTAATGGAAACAGTGAATACACATGGAAGGGTTGGGCGGAATTCTCCTTTCCTAATGGTTCACAGGCAGCCCTTGAGAAAGGCACAGTGTGTCTCCCACCTCAAACCATGTTGGTCAGCATCCTGGCCCTTCGGCCTCTAAACCATCGGTGGGCCAGCTGGATGCTTATTCCTCCAAGGGATTTGTCCACATGGAAGCGCTGGGCAGAATTGTCCTTTCCTAATCGGGCCCAGGAATGCCTTGAGAGAGACACAAAGTTTCTCACCCCTCAATCCCTGGTGTTTCAGCATCCTGGCTCTAAGGCATCGGAACCACTGATGGGCCAGGTGCACGCTTCTTCACGGAAGCGATTGATACGGATGGAAGTGTCGGGCAGATTCCTGTTTTCCTACGTCGTCCCAGGAATGCCCTTCGGAAAGGCACAGCATGGAAGTGGTGGCGAGAATTCCACTTTCCTCATTTGTCACAGACATGGCCCTTGGAAAGACACCAAGTGCCTCACACCGAAATCCCCGTTGTTTCAGCATCCTGGCTCTAAAGCAGTTAAGAAGGGCCGGTACGTGGGCCAGGCGGATGCTGACTCACACTCATCCAGACGTGTGAGAAGCAGGAGAGTGGAGGGGGAAAGAAGGAACCACGGTCCCCATTGCAGGATGGTGAGCATAGAGGCAGCCCCCGTGGGGGCTCTTCCCAGCTCTCAATACCTTAATGCTCTCTGCAGTAGCCTCAGAAGGCCCTCGACATGAAAGAAAATAGACCTCTTTCCTTCACCGTACCTCCGTGATTTGGCAGGGAAATCTCATGTGACGCCAAGCCAAGCTTTTAGATCTCACCCATATCGAGCCAGTTCTCACGGAAATTTCACCAGATCCGTCCAAATCACGTGAGATCTCACCCACACGTCCGGAGACCTCTAGCCATACATCCCGATATGTCATCCTCAGCTCATGAGGTTTCTCTCCAGACCCGGGAAGAACTCATCCACACCTCGGAGATAGCGAGCCCGGCCTCGCGAGATCTCACCCAAATCTTCTGATATGTCAGGCTCAGCTCTTGTCTTCTGTGGCCAAAACTTGATGCATCTGTGACCAATCACCCAGGCTCTGGGGGCGGTGGTGTGGGGAAATGGCCCTCCCCAGCCCAGACTGCTTTGAGCCACTTCGGTGCTTAGGGATGGCACATTCCAGAAGTGTGCACAACGTCCAATAGCTCCAGTGGTCGAAATACTCCCAGGCACACCAGGAGGGAATCAACAATTTGTCTCCCACGTCAATCCCTGGAATCGCAACATCTTTGACGTGGGGGTAATAAGGGAGCCCTGAAAACAGAAGGAGCAGGCCTGCTGAAGCGTTTTTCACACTCAACCCGAAGGACGGAGTGAGAAAGGCAGGAACAGGAGGGAAAAGCAATGCGCCACCCCAGGCACGAGAAGGTGGCACCCATTGATAACGTTCAGGATGACTCTCTTGAGCGCACAACCAGCCAGAAAAAGACAAAGAAGAGACACCTCTTCTTTAGCCAGAGATCACCTGATCTTGGGGAAAATCTTGGGACGTCTCATTGAAATCTGTGGAGATCACGGCGCATTTAGGGAGATCCAGGGCCAAAAACCGTTCGCCCGTGGGGCAAACTTGCTGGCCCCTGGGCGGATCTTGTAACCCGTACGTAGCAGGGATTGCTGTGCTCCCAGTGTCCGTAGGGAACCCACACGGAGGGGTTGGGCAGCAGTCAACTTTCCTCATTGGTCCCAGGCATGCCCTTCAAGAAGACACACAGGGTGTCTCCCTCAATCCCTGTTGTTTCAGCATCCTGGCTCTAAAGCAGGTAAGAAAGGAGCTTGGATGCGGGATGAATGGGCCAGGGCAAAGCTCCTTCCCACTCACGGCGAGGTGACCGGCACAGGAGAGCAGGAGGGGAAACCAGAAGCCAAAGGGCCCACTGCAGGACGGTGAGAACGGAGGCAGGCCCGTGGGGGCTTTCCCTGGCTCTCCACACCTTAAAGCTCGGTGCACTAGCCACACAACACCGCGGAAATGTTGAAAGAATCTATACCTCTTGCCTTCCCCGGACCTCAGGTGATTTGGGGATCAATCTGCTGAGGTGACAGCCCGGCTCTTGCGAGATCTCAGGGAAATCTCGCCAGATCTTATGGAAATCTCACCAGACTCGGTCCAAATCAGGTGAGATCTCCCGCCCAACCCGTGAGATTTCCCGCCCAACCCGGTGAGGTTTCCCGCCAAACCTGGTGAGATTTCCAGGCAAACATGGCGAGATATCCCGCCAACCTGGTGAGATTTCGGGCCAAACCGGGGAAGGCCTCCCACCAACCCTGGCGAGACAGCCCCCAAACCTGGGGAGAGATCTCGCCAAACATCGTGAGGTATCCCGCTGGGCCTCGTCCGATACGCCAGGAAACCTGGGGTGCTATCCCTCCAAACCGCGGGAGATGTCCCTCCAAACCGCGGGAGATGTCCCGAAAACCCTTGTGACGTTCCCCGACAACCCTCTTGAGAATTGCCGCCGACCCGCGTGAGTTTCCCGGCCAAACCCCGTGAGTTTCCCGGCCAAACCTCGTGAGGTTCCCCGCCCAAGCGCATGAGTTTTCCCACCAAACCTCGTGAGTTTGCCTGCCATACGTCGCGCGTTTCCCGGCCACCCTCGTGAGCTTTCTAGCCCGACCTCCTGGGATTTCCAGCCGAACGTCGTGAGATTTCCAACCCCACCTCGTGAGATTTCCAGCCAGACCTCGTTTGCTTTGCCGCCAAACGTCCTGGGATTGCCAGCCAGACCTCGTGGGATCTGTGGCCCTGCCACTGATATCTAAGGCCAACCGCAGATGCGTCTGTCACCAATCCCCCAGTCACAAGATGGGGGAGGGTGGAGAACTAGAACTCGCCAGCAGAGCCGGCTTTGCACCCCTTAGGCAGTTAGGGAAGGCCTAGGCCAGATGTGGGCCGAACTGCTAATACCTGCGCTTTGAGAATTGCTCCCAGGCGCCACGTGAGGGAAGAAAGAAGCTGTCTCCCACCTAAATCCCTGGTATCGCAACGTCCTGCGGGAGGACTGGGGAATAAGGGAGGACTGCATTCGGAATGAACGGGCCTGGTGAATACCTCTGCACACGAAACTCGAGGGACGGAATGAGGAAAGCAGGAGGAGAAGGAGGAAGCGATTTGCCATCCTAAGCACCAAAAGTGAGCACGCACCCAAAACATGAAGGCTGATTCTGTTCAGGGCGAAACCACCCAGGAAAAGAAAAAGAAACGATACCTCTCCTTCAGCGAGACATCAGATGATCTTGGGGAAAATCTGGTGAGATCTCATACAAATCTCGTGAGATCTCGGCCCATTTCTGGAGACGTAGGCCCGAAAATCCTTCGCACCTGTGGCAAAGTCCCTGGTCCTTGGCTGGATCGTTTAGGCCCTCTGGAGCAGGGATGGCTGGTGTTCCTAATGGAAACAGTGAATACACATGGAAGGGTTGGGCGGAATTCTCCTTTCCTAATGGTTCACAGGCAGCCCTTGAGAAAGGCACAGTGTGTCTCCCACCTCAAACCATGTTGGTCAGCATCCTGGCCCTTCGGCCTCTAAACCATCGGTGGGCCAGCTGGATGCTTATTCCTCCAAGGGATTTGTCCACATGGAAGCGCTGGGCAGAATTGTCCTTTCCTAATCGGGCCCAGGAATGCCTTGAGAGAGACACAAAGTTTCTCACCCCTCAATCCCTGGTGTTTCAGCATCCTGGCTCTAAGGCATCGGAACCACTGATGGGCCAGGTGCACGCTTCTTCACGGAAGCGATTGATACGGATGGAAGTGTCGGGCAGATTCCTGTTTTCCTACGTCGTCCCAGGAATGCCCTTCGGAAAGGCACAGCATGGAAGTGGTGGCGAGAATTCCACTTTCCTCATTTGTCACAGACATGGCCCTTGGAAAGACACCAAGTGCCTCACACCGAAATCCCCGTTGTTTCAGCATCCTGGCTCTAAAGCAGTTAAGAAGGGCCGGTACGTGGGCCAGGCGGATGCTGACTCACACTCATCCAGACGTGTGAGAAGCAGGAGAGTGGAGGGGGAAAGAAGGAACCACGGTCCCCATTGCAGGATGGTGAGCATAGAGGCAGCCCCCGTGGGGGCTCTTCCCAGCTCTCAATACCTTAATGCTCTCTGCAGTAGCCTCAGAAGGCCCTCGACATGAAAGAAAATAGACCTCTTTCCTTCACCGTACCTCCGTGATTTGGCAGGGAAATCTCATGTGACGCCAAGCCAAGCTTTTAGATCTCACCCATATCGAGCCAGTTCTCACGGAAATTTCACCAGATCCGTCCAAATCACGTGAGATCTCACCCACACGTCCGGAGACCTCTAGCCATACATCCCGATATGTCATCCTCAGCTCATGAGGTTTCTCTCCAGACCCGGGAAGAACTCATCCACACCTCGGAGATAGCGAGCCCGGCCTCGCGAGATCTCACCCAAATCTTCTGATATGTCAGGCTCAGCTCTTGTCTTCTGTGGCCAAAACTTGATGCATCTGTGACCAATCACCCAGGCTCTGGGGGCGGTGGTGTGGGGAAATGGCCCTCCCCAGCCCAGACTGCTTTGAGCCACTTCGGTGCTTAGGGATGGCACATTCCAGAAGTGTGCACAACGTCCAATAGCTCCAGTGGTCGAAATACTCCCAGGCACACCAGGAGGGAATCAACAATTTGTCTCCCACGTCAATCCCTGGAATCGCAACATCTTTGACGTGGGGGTAATAAGGGAGCCCTGAAAACAGAAGGAGCAGGCCTGCTGAAGCGTTTTTCACACTCAACCCGAAGGACGGAGTGAGAAAGGCAGGAACAGGAGGGAAAAGCAATGCGCCACCCCAGGCACGAGAAGGTGGCACCCATTGATAACGTTCAGGATGACTCTCTTGAGCGCACAACCAGCCAGAAAAAGACAAAGAAGAGACACCTCTTCTTTAGCCAGAGATCACCTGATCTTGGGGAAAATCTTGGGACGTCTCATTGAAATCTGTGGAGATCACGGCGCATTTAGGGAGATCCAGGGCCAAAAACCGTTCGCCCGTGGGGCAAACTTGCTGGCCCCTGGGCGGATCTTGTAACCCGTACGTAGCAGGGATTGCTGTGCTCCCAGTGTCCGTAGGGAACCCACACGGAGGGGTTGGGCAGCAGTCAACTTTCCTCATTGGTCCCAGGCATGCCCTTCAAGAAGACACACAGGGTGTCTCCCTCAATCCCTGTTGTTTCAGCATCCTGGCTCTAAAGCAGGTAAGAAAGGAGCTTGGATGCGGGATGAATGGGCCAGGGCAAAGCTCCTTCCCACTCACGGCGAGGTGACCGGCACAGGAGAGCAGGAGGGGAAACCAGAAGCCAAAGGGCCCACTGCAGGACGGTGAGAACGGAGGCAGGCCCGTGGGGGCTTTCCCTGGCTCTCCACACCTTAAAGCTCGGTGCACTAGCCACACAACACCGCGGAAATGTTGAAAGAATCTATACCTCTTGCCTTCCCCGGACCTCAGGTGATTTGGGGATCAATCTGCTGAGGTGACAGCCCGGCTCTTGCGAGATCTCAGGGAAATCTCGCCAGATCTTATGGAAATCTCACCAGACTCGGTCCAAATCAGGTGAGATCTCCCGCCCAACCCGTGAGATTTCCCGCCCAACCCGGTGAGGTTTCCCGCCAAACCTGGTGAGATTTCCAGGCAAACATGGCGAGATATCCCGCCAACCTGGTGAGATTTCGGGCCAAACCGGGGAAGGCCTCCCACCAACCCTGGCGAGACAGCCCCCAAACCTGGGGAGAGATCTCGCCAAACATCGTGAGGTATCCCGCTGGGCCTCGTCCGATACGCCAGGAAACCTGGGGTGCTATCCCTCCAAACCGCGGGAGATGTCCCGAAAACCCTTGTGACGTTCCCCGACAACCCTCTTGAGAATTGCCGCCGACCCGCGTGAGTTTCCCGGCCAAACCCCGTGAGTTTCCCGGCCAAACCTCGTGAGGTTCCCCGCCCAAGCGCATGAGTTTTCCCACCAAACCTCGTGAGTTTGCCTGCCATACGTCGCGCGTTTCCCGGCCACCCTCGTGAGCTTTCTAGCCCGACCTCCTGGGATTTCCAGCCGAACGTCGTGAGATTTCCAACCCCACCTCGTGAGATTTCCAGCCAGACCTCGTTTGCTTTGCCGCCAAACGTCCTGGGATTGCCAGCCAGACCTCGTGGGATCTGTGGCCCTGCCACTGATATCTAAGGCCAACCGCAGATGCGTCTGTCACCAATCCCCCAGTCACAAGATGGGGGAGGGTGGAGAACTAGAACTCGCCAGCAGAGCCGGCTTTGCACCCCTTAGGCAGTTAGGGAAGGCCTAGGCCAGATGTGGGCCGAACTGCTAATACCTGCGCTTTGAGAATTGCTCCCAGGCGCCACGTGAGGGAAGAAAGAAGCTGTCTCCCACCTAAATCCCTGGTATCGCAACGTCCTGCGGGAGGACTGGGGAATAAGGGAGGACTGCATTCGGAATGAACGGGCCTGGTGAATACCTCTGCACACGAAACTCGAGGGACGGAATGAGGAAAGCAGGAGGAGAAGGAGGAAGCGATTTGCCATCCTAAGCACCAAAAGTGAGCACGCACCCAAAACATGAAGGCTGATTCTGTTCAGGGCGAAACCACCCAGGAAAAGAAAAAGAAACGATACCTCTCCTTCAGCGAGACATCAGATGATCTTGGGGAAAATCTGGTGAGATCTCATACAAATCTCGTGAGATCTCGGCCCATTTCTGGAGACGTAGGCCCGAAAATCCTTCGCACCTGTGGCAAACTCCCTGGTCCTTGGCTGGATCGTTTAGGCCCTCTGGAGCAGGGATGGCTGGTGTTCCTAATGGAAACAGTGAATACACATGGAAGGGTTGGGCGGAATTCTCCTTTCCTAATGGTTCACAGGCAGCCCTTGAGAAAGGCACAGTGTGTCTCCCACCTCAAACCATGTTGGTCAGCATCCTGGCCCTTCGGCCTCTAAACCATCGGTGGGCCAGCTGGATGCTTATTCCTCCAAGGGATTTGTCCACATGGAAGCGCTGGGCAGAATTGTCCTTTCCTAATCGGGCCCAGGAATGCCTTGAGAGAGACACAAAGTTTCTCACCCCTCAATCCCTGGTGTTTCAGCATCCTGGCTCTAAGGCATCGGAACCACTGATGGGCCAGGTGCACGCTTCTTCACGGAAGCGATTGATACGGATGGAAGTGTCGGGCAGATTCCTGTTTTCCTACGTCGTCCCAGGAATGCCCTTCGGAAAGGCACAGCATGGAAGTGGTGGCGAGAATTCCACTTTCCTCATTTGTCACAGACATGGCCCTTGGAAAGACACCAAGTGCCTCACACCGAAATCCCCGTTGTTTCAGCATCCTGGCTCTAAAGCAGTTAAGAAGGGCCGGTACGTGGGCCAGGCGGATGCTGACTCACACTCATCCAGACGTGTGAGAAGCAGGAGAGTGGAGGGGGAAAGAAGGAACCACGGTCCCCATTGCAGGATGGTGAGCATAGAGGCAGCCCCCGTGGGGGCTCTTCCCAGCTCTCAATACCTTAATGCTCTCTGCAGTAGCCTCAGAAGGCCCTCGACATGAAAGAAAATAGACCTCTTTCCTTCACCGTACCTCCGTGATTTGGCAGGGAAATCTCATGTGACGCCAAGCCAAGCTTTTAGATCTCACCCATATCGAGCCAGTTCTCACGGAAATTTCACCAGATCCGTCCAAATCACGTGAGATCTCACCCACACGTCCGGAGACCTCTAGCCATACATCCCGATATGTCATCCTCAGCTCATGAGGTTTCTCTCCAGACCCGGGAAGAACTCATCCACACCTCGGAGATAGCGAGCCCGGCCTCGCGAGATCTCACCCAAATCTTCTGATATGTCAGGCTCAGCTCTTGTCTTCTGTGGCCAAAACTTGATGCATCTGTGACCAATCACCCAGGCTCTGGGGGCGGTGGTGTGGGGAAATGGCCCTCCCCAGCCCAGACTGCTTTGAGCCACTTCGGTGCTTAGGGATGGCACATTCCAGAAGTGTGCACAACGTCCAATAGCTCCAGTGGTCGAAATACTCCCAGGCACACCAGGAGGGAATCAACAATTTGTCTCCCACGTCAATCCCTGGAATCGCAACATCTTTGACGTGGGGGTAATAAGGGAGCCCTGAAAACAGAAGGAGCAGGCCTGCTGAAGCGTTTTTCACACTCAACCCGAAGGACGGAGTGAGAAAGGCAGGAACAGGAGGGAAAAGCAATGCGCCACCCCAGGCACGAGAAGGTGGCACCCATTGATAACGTTCAGGATGACTCTCTTGAGCGCACAACCAGCCAGAAAAAGACAAAGAAGAGACACCTCTTCTTTAGCCAGAGATCACCTGATCTTGGGGAAAATCTTGGGACGTCTCATTGAAATCTGTGGAGATCACGGCGCATTTAGGGAGATCCAGGGCCAAAAACCGTTCGCCCGTGGGGCAAACTTGCTGGCCCCTGGGCGGATCTCGTAACCCGTACGTAGCAGGGATTGCTGTGCTCCCAGTGTCCGTAGGGAACCCACACGGAGGGGTTGGGCAGCAGTCAACTTTCCTCATTGGTCCCAGGCATGCCCTTCAAGAAGACACACAGGGTGTCTCCCTCAATCCCTGTTGTTTCAGCATCCTGGCTCTAAAGCAGGTAAGAAAGGAGCTTGGATGCGGGATGAATGGGCCAGGGCAAAGCTCCTTCCCACTCACGGCGAGGTGACCGGCACAGGAGAGCAGGAGGGGAAACCAGAAGCCAAAGGGCCCACTGCAGGACGGTGAGAACGGAGGCAGGCCCGTGGGGGCTTTCCCTGGCTCTCCACACCTTAAAGCTCGGTGCACTAGCCACACAACACCGCGGAAATGTTGAAAGAATCTATACCTCTTGCCTTCCCCGGACCTCAGGTGATTTGGGGATCAATCTGCTGAGGTGACAGCCCGGCTCTTGCGAGATCTCAGGGAAATCTCGCCAGATCTTATGGAAATCTCACCAGACTCGGTCCAAATCAGGTGAGATCTCCCGCCCAACCCGTGAGATTTCCCGCCCAACCCGGTGAGGTTTCCCGCCAAACCTGGTGAGATTTCCAGGCAAACATGGCGAGATATCCCGCCAACCTGGTGAGATTTCGGGCCAAACCGGGGAAGGCCTCCCACCAACCCTGGCGAGACAGCCCCCAAACCTGGGGAGAGATCTCGCCAAACATCGTGAGGTATCCCGCTGGGCCTCGTCCGATACGCCAGGAAACCTGGGGTGCTATCCCTCCAAACCGCGGGAGATGTCCCTCCAAACCGCGGGAGATGTCCCGAAAACCCTTGTGACGTTCCCCGACAACCCTCTTGAGAATTGCCGCCGACCCGCGTGAGTTTCCCGGCCAAACCCCGTGAGTTTCCCGGCCAAACCTCGTGAGGTTCCCCGCCCAAGCGCATGAGTTTTCCCACCAAACCTCGTGAGTTTGCCTGCCATACGTCGCGCGTTTCCCGGCCACCCTCGTGAGCTTTCTAGCCCGACCTCCTGGGATTTCCAGCCGAACGTCGTGAGATTTCCAACCCCACCTCGTGAGATTTCCAGCCAGACCTCGTTTGCTTTGCCGCCAAACGTCCTGGGATTGCCAGCCAGACCTCGTGGGATCTGTGGCCCTGCCACTGATATCTAAGGCCAACCGCAGATGCGTCTGTCACCAATCCCCCAGTCACAAGATGGGGGAGGGTGGAGAACTAGAACTCGCCAGCAGAGCCGGCTTTGCACCCCTTAGGCAGTTAGGGAAGGCCTAGGCCAGATGTGGGCCGAACTGCTAATACCTGCGCTTTGAGAATTGCTCCCAGGCGCCACGTGAGGGAAGAAAGAAGCTGTCTCCCACCTAAATCCCTGGTATCGCAACGTCCTGCGGGAGGACTGGGGAATAAGGGAGGACTGCATTCGGAATGAACGGGCCTGGTGAATACCTCTGCACACGAAACTCGAGGGACGGAATGAGGAAAGCAGGAGGAGAAGGAGGAAGCGATTTGCCATCCTAAGCACCAAAAGTGAGCACGCACCCAAAACATGAAGGCTGATTCTGTTCAGGGCGAAACCACCCAGGAAAAGAAAAAGAAACGATACCTCTCCTTCAGCGAGACATCAGATGATCTTGGGGAAAATCTGGTGAGATCTCATACAAATCTCGTGAGATCTCGGCCCATTTCTGGAGACGTAGGCCCGAAAATCCTTCGCACCTGTGGCAAACTCCCTGGTCCTTGGCTGGATCGTTTAGGCCCTCTGGAGCAGGGATGGCTGGTGTTCCTAATGGAAACAGTGAATACACATGGAAGGGTTGGGCGGAATTCTCCTTTCCTAATGGTTCACAGGCAGCCCTTGAGAAAGGCACAGTGTGTCTCCCACCTCAAACCATGTTGGTCAGCATCCTGGCCCTTCGGCCTCTAAACCATCGGTGGGCCAGCTGGATGCTTATTCCTCCAAGGGATTT
>NW_026992186.1:0-17199 GCF_029215605.1 Mirounga angustirostris | reverse complement strand
TCTTCCGAGATTTGGACGGATATGCCGAAACGTGTGTCTGGGAACTCGCATGCAGGGCTTGAGATCTCATGAGATGTGGGTCAGGGCCTCCAAAATTTAGACTGCGATCCCATGAGTTTAGCTGCTCGAGACCCCTGACTGGGGTGAGACCTCAGGGATTTGGCTCCGTTCTAATGACAATTGGATTTCAACATCCTGGGGATTGCTTCTGGATCTCGCTAACTGGGCCAGAGATCCCCGCGAGATTTGCCTGAGCATTCCCGCGTTTGACCTGAAGTCTGATGGACTTAGATGCTGTTTCTCACCCAGTGGCCGGTGGCCCCAGGAGACTTGAGTGCGTTCTTCCGAGGCTGGGGCTGTGATCACGTGACCTATGCCCGTGAATCTCCCTGACAGAGCCAGGGGTTGTTGACACTTGGATGGGTTCTCCTGGGCATCGGCCGAGATCACCCCGGAGTGGCACCGGGATCCCCTAACTTGGGCACAAACACTCAAGATGTTTTGACGAGTTCTGGCTCGATTTGGAATCAGATCCCACGAGACTGGCTCCTGGCATCCACGGATTGGACCAGCGCTCTCCCAAGTGTCGGAGGTGGCGAGGCACATTCAGACGGAGACCACGTGACATGTACCCCTGGATCTCGTCGAGTACACCTGACATAACGAGACTTTGGCACAGTTGTCCTGAGATACGGACACCTACCCGAGACGTTTGCCTGGGAGTGGCCGATCAGGCCTGAGTTCTCACGGGATTTGGATCCGGTGTTCCGAGGTTTGGACTGTGACCCCATGGGATTTGGCCCTGGATCTGGCTTCCAGGGCCTGAGGTCCGACGAGATGTCCACAAGCACTGCTGAGAATTGGATTCAAGTCCCCCGCGAATTGCCCGCGGAAGCCACTGAGGCATCCTGAGTTTTGACGAGATGGGGTTTGTTCTCCAAGGTTCGCACGAAAGCACTCAGGTTTGGAGCCTGGTTCGCACCGTCCGGACGTGAGCACTCAGGAGCATTGGATGAGTTCTGTCGCAAAGGTGATTGAGAGCTCAGGAGTTGGACACTGGGTCTCCCTGATGGTGACTGGGATCGACCGCGGTTTGGAGGAGTACTCCCGAGATTTGGACTGAGATATGCTGAAGTTGAACCCTCTGTCTAACAGAGAGGCCTTGGCCTGAGATCCCGAAGGATTGGAGTCAGCGCCTCCGACCGGAGATCACGGGAGGTTTGCCTGTGAATCTCCCTGAAAGGGCCCGAGAACCCTGAAGCTGGGGAGGACACCTCCCGAGATTTGGACTGAGATCAGCTGAGATTTGCCCCCTGATCTCACGGAAAGGGGCCGAGGTCTCAAGAGGGTTTGTGGAGCTCTGTCGACATTTGAACTTCGAAACGGCGCACGTGGCCACAGGTTGTAGAGGAACGGGCCAGAGCTCCAACGTCGTTGGGAGAACTCGAACGCGATGCCGACGGAGATCACGTGCCGTGTGACCCTGGGTCTCGCTGACTTTTCCTGAGATCTCCGGGGATTCGCGCAGTTCTACCGAGATTTGGACGGCTATCTTGAGCCAAGCGACCTCCTTATCCTCCCCAAGGCCCGAGATCTCGTTCCCTTGGGGCCAGGTGTCCCCAGACGTGGGCTGGGATCCCATTTGATTTGCCCTTCCATCTGGCTGCCTGGCTCCGTGGTCTCCTGCGGTTTGGAGGCGCTCTTCCGAGATGCAGACTAAAACCACGAGAATTTTGCCCCCCGGTACTGCAGAGGGGGCCTGTGGTGCCATGACTTGCGGTTTGTTCCCCCCAAGATTTGGCCTGAAACCACGCGGGGTTGGAACCCGGGCCTTGATATACGGACCTGAGCGCTCTGGAACTTCAGGGCCCCTCCTGAAATTGGGATGGAAATCACGTGAGCATTGCCCCCTGGATCTCGAGGACTGGGTATGGGATCACGGCAGATTTGCATGAGCCGTCCCGAGATTTGGACGGAGCTCCCCTGAAGTCAGGTGCTCTCTGTCCCACAGAGCTCCCTGAGATCCCAGGAGTTTTGAGTGAGTTCTTCCGAGGCTTGGACGGAGGAGACACCATATTTGATCCCGAATCTCCCTGACTGGGCCCGACAGTGCTCGAACATTGCATGTGGTCCCCTAGGTTTGGACTGAGAAGGGGCGAGCTTTGCCCTGCCGCTCACTGACTGCGCCCGAGGTCTCAAGAGATTTGGATGAGTTCTGGGGAGGTCTGGACTACGATCCGGTGACCTCGGGCCCTGCCAGTGGCCGAACGGACCGGAGATTCCACCAGATTCGGAGATTCCTCGTGAGATTCGCCCTGAGAACAACGAGACAGGTGCCTCTCGATCTCTCTGATCATTCCTGACATCTCAGGACATTTCCATAGCTCTTCCGATATTTGGACGGATATGCCGACACGTGTTTCCAGGAACTCGCAGGCAGGGCCTGAGATCTCATGAGATGTGGGTCAGGGCCTCCAAAATTTAGACTGCGATCCCATGAGTTTAGTTGCTTGAGACCCCTGACTGGGGTGAGACCTCAGGGATTTGGTTTCGTTCTAATGACAATTGGATTTCAACCCCCTGGGGATTGCTTCTGGATCTCGCTAACTGGGCCAGAGGTCCCCCCGGAATTTGCGTGTGTGTTCCCGTGTTACGCCTAAAGTCAGATGAACTTAGATGCTGTTTCTCACGCAACGGACAGTGGCCCCGCAAGATTTGAGTGCGTTCTTCCGAGCCTGGGGCTGTGATCACGTGACATATGTCCGTGAATCTCCCTGACGGAGCCAGGGGTTCTTGACATTTGAATGAGTTCTCCTGGACTTTGGCTGAGATCACCCGGATTCCATAACTTGGGCACAAACCACTAAAGAGATTTTGACGAGTTCCAGCTCGATTTGGAATCAGATCCCACGAGACTGGCTCCTGGCATTCACGGATTGGACCAGCGTTCTCACAAGTGTCAGAGGTGGCGAGCCTCATTCAGACGGAGACCACGTGACATGTGCCCCTCGATCTCGGCGAGTACACCTGACATTTCGAGGCTTTGGCACAGTTGTCCTGAGATTCGGACACCTACACGGAGACGTTTGCCTGGGAGTGTCCGACGGGTCCTGAGTTCTCACAGGATTTGGATCCGGTGTTCCGAGGTGTGGACTGCGGCCCCATGAGATTTGGCCCTGGATCTGGCTTCCTGGGCCTGTGGTCCCATGAGATGTCGACGAGCACTCCTGAGAATTGGATTCAGGTCCCCTGCGAATTGCCCTCGGAAGCCACTGAGGGGTCCCGAGGTTTGACGAGATGGGGCTTGTTCTCCAAGGTTCGCACGAAAGCACTCAGGTTTGGAGCCTGGTTCGCACCGTCCGGAAGTGAGGACTCAGGAGCATTGGGTGAGTTCTGCTGCAAAGGTGATTGAGAGCTCAGGAGTTGGGCCCTGGGTCGCCCTGATGGTGACCGGGGTCGACCGAGGTTTGGAGGCTTTCTCCCGAGATTTGGACTGAGATTTGATGAAGTTGAACCCTGTGTTTAACAGAGAGGCCTTGGCCTGAGATCCCGTGGGTTGGAGTCAGCGCCTCCGACTGGAGATCACGGGAGCTTTGCCTGTGAATCTCCCTGAAATTGTCCGAGAACCCTGAAGCTGGGGAGGAGACCTCCCGAGATTTGGACTGAGATCAGCTGAGATTCGCCCCCGGATCTCACCGAAAGGGGTCGAAGTCTCAAGATGGTTTGAGGAGCTCTGGCGACATTTGAAATCAGAAACGGTGCACGTAGCCAAAGGTTGTATTGGAACGCACCAGAGCTCCCACGAGGTTGGGAGATTGCAAACGCGATGTCGACGGAGATCATGTGCGTGTCTCCCTGGGTCTCGCTGACGTTTCCTGAGACCTCAGGGCATTCGCGCAGTTCTACCGAGATTTGGACGACTATCCTGAGCCAAGCGACCTCCATATCCTCCACAAGGCCCGAGATCTTGTTCCATTGGGGCCAGGTGTCCCCAGACGTGTGCTGGGATCCCACTTGGTTTGTCTTTCCATCTCGCTGCCTGGCCCCGTTGTATCCTGCGGTTTGGAGGCGCTCTCCCGAGATGCAGACTAAAACCATGAGAGGTTTGCCCCCGGGTCTTGCAGAGGGGGCCTGTGCTGCCATGACTTGCTGTTTGTTCCCCCCAAGACTTGGCCTGAAACCACGCGGGTTCAGAACCGGGGCCTTGATGTCTTGACGTGAGCGCTCTGGATCTGCAGGGCCCCTCCTGAAATTGGGATGGCGATCATGTGAGCATTGCCCCCTGGAACTCGAGGACTGGGCATGGGATCACACCAGATTTGCATGAGCCGTCCCGAGATTTGGATGGAGCTCCCCTGAAGTCAGACGCTCGTTGTCCCAGAGAGCTCCCCGAGATCCCAGGAGCATTGAGTGCGTTCCTCCGACGCATGGACGGAGGAGACGCCAGATTTGACCGCGAATCTCCCTGACTGGGCCCGACAGCACTCGAACATTGCATGTGGTCCCCTCGGTTTGGACTGAGAAGGGGCGAGCTATGCCCTGCAGCTCACTGACTGCGCCCGAGGTCTCAAGAGATTTGGATGAGTTCTGGGGAGGTCCGGACTACGATCCGGTGACCCCGGGCCCTGCGAGTGGCCGAACAGACGGGAGATTCCACCAGATTCGGAGATTCCTCACGAGATTCGCACTAAGATCAACGAGACAGGTGCCTCACCATCACTCTGATCTTTCCTGACATCTCAGGACATATCCATATCTCTTCCGAGATTTGGACGGATATGCCGAAACGTGTGTCTGGGAACTCGCATGCAGGGCTTGAGATCTCATGAGATGTGGGTCAGGGCCTCCAAAATTTAGACTGCGATCCCATGAGTTTAGCTGCTCGAGACCCCTGACTGGGGTGAGACCTCAGGGATTTGGCTCCGTTCTAATGACAATTGGATTTCAACATCCTGGGGATTGCTTCTGGATCTCGCTAACTGGGCCAGAGATCCCCGCGAGATTTGCCTGAGCATTCCCGCGTTTGACCTGAAGTCTGATGGACTTAGATGCTGTTTCTCACCCAGTGGCCGGTGGCCCCAGGAGACTTGAGTGCGTTCTTCCGAGGCTGGGGCTGTGATCACGTGACCTATGCCCGTGAATCTCCCTGACAGAGCCAGGGGTTGTTGACACTTGGATGGGTTCTCCTGGGCATCGGCCGAGATCACCCCGGAGTGGCACCGGGATCCCCTAACTTGGGCACAAACACTCAAGATGTTTTGACGAGTTCTGGCTCGATTTGGAATCAGATCCCACGAGACTGGCTCCTGGCATCCACGGATTGGACCAGCGCTCTCCCAAGTGTCGGAGGTGGCGAGGCACATTCAGACGGAGACCACGTGACATGTACCCCTGGATCTCGTCGAGTACACCTGACATTCCGAGACTTTGGCACAGTTGTCCTGAGATACGGACACCTACCCGAGACGTTTGCCTGGGAGTGGCCGATCAGGCCTGAGTTCTCACGGGATTTGGATCCGGTGTTCCGAGGTTTGGACTGTGGCCCCATGGGATTTGGCCCTGGATCTGGCTTCCAGGGCCTGAGGTCCGACGAGATGTCCACAAGCACTGCTGAGAATTGGATTCAAGTCCCCCGCGAATTGCCCGCGGAAGCCACTGAGGCATCCTGAGGTTTGACGAGATGGGGTTTGTTCTCCAAGGTTCGCACGAAAGCACTCAGGTTTGGAGCCTGGTTCGCACCGTCCGGACGTGAGCACTCAGGAGCATTGGATGAGTTCTGTCGCAAAGGTGATTGAGAGCTCAGGAGTTGGACACTGGGTCTCCCTGATGGTGACTGGGATCGACCGCGGTTTGGAGGAGTACTCCCGAGATTTGGACTGAGATATGCTGAAGTTGAACCCTCTGTCTAACAGAGAGGCCTTGGCCTGAGATCCCGAAGGATTGGAGTCAGCGCCTCCGACCGGAGATCACGGGAGGTTTGCCTGTGAATCTCCCTGAAAGGGCCCGAGAACCCTGAAGCTGGGGAGGACACCTCCCGAGATTTGGACTGAGATCAGCTGAGATTTGCCCCCTGATCTCACGGAAAGGGGCCGAGGTCTCAAGAGGGTTTGTGGAGCTCTGTCGACATTTGAACTTCGAAACGGCGCACGTGGCCACAGGTTGTAGAGGAACGGGCCAGAGCTCCAACGTCGTTGGGAGAACTCGAACGCGATGCCGACGGAGATCACGTGCCGTGTGACCCTGGGTCTCGCTGACTTTTCCTGAGATCTCCGGGGATTCGCGCAGTTCTACCGAGATTTGGACGGCTATCTTGAGCCAAGCGACCTCCTTATCCTCCCCAAGGCCCGAGATCTCGTTCCCTTGGGGCCAGGTGTCCCCAGACGTGGGCTGGGATCCCATTTGATTTGCCCTTCCATCTGGCTGCCTGGCTCCGTGGTCTCCTGCGGTTTGGAGGCGCTCTTCCGAGATGCAGACTAAAACCACGAGAATTTTGCCCCCCGGTACTGCAGAGGGGGCCTGTGCTGCCATGACTTGCGGTTTGTTCCCCCCAAGATTTGGCCTGAAACCACGCGGGGTTGGAACCCGGGCCTTGATATCCGGACCTGAGCGCTCTGGAACTTCAGGGCCCCTCCTGAAATTGGGATGGAAATCACGTGAGCATTGCCCCCTGGATCTCGAGGACTGGGTATGGGATCACGGCAGATTTGCATGAGCCGTCCCGAGATTTGGACGGAGCTCCCCTGAAGTCAGGTGCTCTCTGTCCCACAGAGCTCCCTGAGATCGCAGGAGTTTTGAGTGAGTTCTTCCGAGGCTTGGACGGAGGAGACACCATATTTGATCCCGAATCTCCCTGACTGGGCCCGACAGTGCTCGAACATTGCATGTGGTCCCCTAGGTTTGGACTGAGAAGGGGCGAGCTTTGCCCTGCCGCTCACTGACTGCGCCCGAGGTCTCAAGAGATTTGGATGAGTTCTGGGGAGGTCTGGACTACGATCCGGTGACCTCGGGCCCTGCCAGTGGCCGAACGGACCGGAGATTCCACCAGATTCGGAGATTCCTCGTGAGATTCGCCCTGAGAACCACGAGACAGGTGCCTCTCGATCTCTCTGATCATTCCTGACATCTCAGGACATTTCCATAGCTCTTCCGATATTTGGACTGATATGCCGACACGTGTTTCCAGGAACTCGCAGGCAGGGCCTGAGATCTCATGAGATGTGGGTCAGGGCCTCCAAAATTTAGACTGCGATCCCATGAGTTTAGTTGCTTGAGACCCCTGACTGGGGTGAGACCTCAGGGATTTGGTTTCGTTCTAATGACAATTGGATTTCAACCCCCTGGGGATTGCTTCTGGATCTCGCTAACTGGGCCAGAGGTCCCCCCGGAATTTGCGTGTGTGTTCCCGTGTTACGCCTAAAGTCAGATGAACTTAGATGCTGTTTCTCACGCAACGGACAGTGGCCCCGCAAGATTTGAGTGCGTTCTTCCGAGCCTGGGGCTGTGATCACGTGACATATGTCCGTGAATCTCCCTGACGGAGCCAGGGGTTCTTGACATTTGAATGAGTTCTCCTGGACTTTGGCTGAGATCACCCGGATTCCATAACTTGGGCACAAACCACTAAAGAGATTTTGACGAGTTCCAGCTCGATTTGGAATCAGATCCCACGAGACTGGCTCCTGGCATTCACGGATTGGACCAGCGTTCTCACAAGTGTCAGAGGTGGCGAGCCTCATTCAGACGGAGACCACGTGACATGTGCCCCTCGATCTCGGCGAGTACACCTGACATTTCGAGGCTTTGGCACAGTTGTCCTGAGATTCGGACACCTACACGGAGACGTTTGCCTGGGAGTGTCCGACGGGTCCTGAGTTCTCACAGGATTTGGATCCGGTGTTCTGAGGTGTGGACTGCGGCCCCATGAGATTTGGCCCTGGATCTGGCTTCCTGGGCCTGTGGTCCCATGAGATGTCGACGAGCACTCCTGAGAATTGGATTCAGGTCCCCTGCGAATTGCCCTCGGAAGCCACTGAGGGGTCCCGAGGTTTGACGAGATGGGGTTTGTTCTCCAAGGTTCGCACGAAAGCACTCAGGTTTGGAGCCTGGTTCGCACCGTCCGGACGTGAGGACTCAGGAGCATTGGGTGAGTTCTGCTGCAAAGGTGATTGAGAGCTCAGGAGTTGGGCCCTGGGTCGCCCTGATGGTGACCGGGGTCGACCGAGGTTTGGAGGCTTTCTCCCGAGATTTGGACTGAGATTTGATGAAGTTGAACCCTGTGTTTAACAGAGAGGCCTTGGCCTGAGATCCCGTGGGTTGGGGTCAGCGCCTCCGACTGGAGATCACGGGAGCTTTGCCTGTGAATCTCCCTGAAATTGTCCGAGAACCCTGAAGCTGGGGAGGAGACCTCCCGAGATTTGGACTGAGATCAGCTGAGATTCGCCCCCGGATCTCACCGAAAGTGGTCGAAGTCTCAAGATGGTTTGAGGAGCTCTGGCGACATTTGAAATCAGAAACGGTGCACGTAGCCAAAGGTTGTATTGGAACGCACCAGAGCTCCCACGAGGTTGGGAGATTGCAAACGCGATGTCGACGGAGATCATGTGCGTGTCTCCCTGGGTCTCGCTGACGTTTCCTGAGACCTCAGGGCATTCGCGCAGTTCTACCGAGATTTGGACGACTATCCTGAGCCAAGCGACCTCCATATCCTCCACAAGGCCCGAGATCTTGTCCCATTGGGGCCAGGTGTCCCCAGACGTGTGCTGGGATCCCACTTGGTTTGTCTTTCCATCTCGCTGCCTGGCCCCGTTGTATCCTGCGGTTTGGAGGCGCTCTCCCGAGATGCAGACTAAAACCATGAGAGGTTTGCCCCCGGGTCTTGCAGAGGGGGCCTGTGCTGCCATGACTTGCTGTTTGTTCCCCCCAAGACTTGGCCTGAAACCACGCGGGTTCAGAACCGGGGCCTTGATGTCTTGACGTGAGCGCTCTGGATCTGCAGGGCCCCTCCTGAAATTGGGATGGCGATCATGTGAGCATTGCCCCCTGGACCTCGAGGACTGGGCATGGGATCACACCAGATTTGCATGAGCCGTCCCGAGATTTGGATGGAGCTCCCCTGAAGTCAGACGCTCTTTGTCCCAGAGAGCTCCCCGAGATCCCAGGAGCATTGAGTGCGTTCCTCCGACGCATGGACGGAGGAGACGCCAGATTTGACCGCGAATCTCCCTGACTGGGCCCGACAGCACTCGAACATTGCATGTGGTCCCCTCGGTTTGGACTGAGAAGGGGCGAGCTATGCCCTGCAGCTCACTGACTGCGCCCGAGGTCTCAAGAGATTTGGATGAGTTCTGGGGAGGTCCGGACTACGATCCGGTGACCCCGGGCCCTGCGAGTGGCCGAACAGACGGGAGATTCCACCAGATTCGGAGATTCCTCACGAGATTCGCACTAAGATCAACGAGACAGGTGCCTCACCATCACTCTGATCTTTCCTGACATCTCAGGACATATCCATATCTCTTCCGAGATTTGGACGGATATGCCGAAACGTGTGTCTGGGAACTCGCATGCAGGGCTTGAGATCTCATGAGATGTGGGTCAGGGCCTCCAAAATTTAGACTGCGATCCCATGAGTTTAGCTGCTCGAGACCCCTGACTGGGGTGAGACCTCAGGGATTTGGCTCCGTTCTAATGACAATTGGATTTCAACATCCTGGGGATTGCTTCTGGATCTCGCTAACTGGGCCAGAGATCCCCGCGAGATTTGCCTGAGCATTCCCGCGTTTGACCTGAAGTCTGATGGACTTAGATGCTGTTTCTCACCCAGTGGCCGGTGGCCCCAGGAGACTTGAGTGCGTTCTTCCGAGGCTGGGGCTGTGATCACGTGACCTATGCCCGTGAATCTCCCTGACAGAGCCAGGGGTTGTTGACACTTGGATGGGTTCTCCTGGGCATCGGCCGAGATCACCCCGGAGTGGCACCGGGATCCCCTAACTTGGGCACAAACACTCAAGATGTTTTGACGAGTTCTGGCTCGATTTGGAATCAGATCCCACGAGACTGGCTCCTGGCATCCACGGATTGGACCAGCGCTCTCCCAAGTGTCGGAGGTGGCGAGGCACATTCAGACGGAGACCACGTGACATGTACCCCTGGATCTCGTCGAGTACACCTGACATTCCGAGACTTTGGCACAGTTGTCCTGAGATACGGACACCTACCCGAGACGTTTGCCTGGGAGTGGCCGATCAGGCCTGAGTTCTCACGGGATTTGGATCCGGTGTTCCGAGGTTTGGACTGTGGCCCCATGGGATTTGGCCCTGGATCTGGCTTCCAGGGCCTGAGGTCCGACGAGATGTCCACAAGCACTGCTGAGAATTGGATTCAAGTCCCCCGCGAATTGCCCGCGGAAGCCACTGAGGCATCCTGAGGTTTGACGAGATGGGGTTTGTTCTCCAAGGTTCGCACGAAAGCACTCAGGTTTGGAGCCTGGTTCGCACCGTCCGGACGTGAGCACTCAGGAGCATTGGATGAGTTCTGTCGCAAAGGTGATTGAGAGCTCAGGAGTTGGACACTGGGTCTCCCTGATGGTGACTGGGATCGACCGCGGTTTGGAGGAGTACTCCCGAGATTTGGACTGAGATATGCTGAAGTTGAACCCTCTGTCTAACAGAGAGGCCTTGGCCTGAGATCCCGAAGGATTGGAGTCAGCGCCTCCGACCGGAGATCACGGGAGGTTTGCCTGTGAATCTCCCTGAAAGGGCCCGAGAACCCTGAAGCTGGGGAGGACACCTCCCGAGATTTGGACTGAGATCAGCTGAGATTTGCCCCCTGATCTCACGGAAAGGGGCCGAGGTCTCAAGAGGGTTTGTGGAGCTCTGTCGACATTTGAACTTCGAAACGGCGCACGTGGCCACAGGTTGTAGAGGAACGGGCCAGAGCTCCAACGTCGTTGGGAGAACTCGAACGCGATGCCGACGGAGATCACGTGCCGTGTGACCCTGGGTCTCGCTGACTTTTCCTGAGATCTCCGGGGATTCGCGCAGTTCTACCGAGATTTGGACGGCTATCTTGAGCCAAGCGACCTCCTTATCCTCCCCAAGGCCCGAGATCTCGTTCCCTTGGGGCCAGGTGTCCCCAGACGTGGGCTGGGATCCCATTTGATTTGCCCTTCCATCTGGCTGCCTGGCTCCGTGGTCTCCTGCGGTTTGGAGGCGCTCTTCCGAGATGCAGACTAAAACCACGAGAATTTTGCCCCCCGGTACTGCAGAGGGGGCCTGTGGTGCCATGACTTGCGGTTTGTTCCCCCCAAGATTTGGCCTGAAACCACGCGGGGTTGGAACCCGGGCCTTGATATCCGGACCTGAGCGCTCTGGAACTTCAGGGCCCCTCCTGAAATTGGGATGGAAATCACGTGAGCATTGCCCCCTGGATCTCGAGGACTGGGTATGGGATCACGGCAGATTTGCATGAGCCGTCCCGAGATTTGGACGGAGCTCCCCTGAAGTCAGGTGCTCTCTGTCCCACAGAGCTCCCTGAGATCCCAGGAGTTTTGAGTGAGTTCTTCCGAGGCTTGGACGGAGGAGACACCATATTTGATCCCGAATCTCCCTGACTGGGCCCGACAGTGCTCGAACATTGCATGTGGTCCCCTAGGTTTGGACTGAGAAGGGGCGAGCTTTGCCCTGCCGCTCACTGACTGCGCCCGAGGTCTCAAGAGATTTGGATGAGTTCTGGGGAGGTCTGGACTACGATCCGGTGACCTCGGGCCCTGCCAGTGGCCGAACGGACCGGAGATTCCACCAGATTCGGAGATTCCTCGTGAGATTCGCCCTGAGAACAACGAGACAGGTGCCTCTCGATCTCTCTGATCATTCCTGACATCTCAGGACATTTCCATAGCTCTTCCGATATTTGGACGGATATGCCGACACGTGTTTCCAGGAACTCGCAGGCAGGGCCTGAGATCTCATGAGATGTGGGTCAGGGCCTCCAAAATTTAGACTGCGATCCCATGAGTTTAGTTGCTTGAGACCCCTGACTGGGGTGAGACCTCAGGGATTTGGTTTCGTTCTAATGACAATTGGATTTCAACCCCCTGGGGATTGCTTCTGGATCTCGCTAACTGGGCCAGAGGTCCCCCCGGAATTTGCGTGTGTGTTCCCGTGTTACGCCTAAAGTCAGATGAACTTAGATGCTGTTTCTCACGCAACGGACAGTGGCCCCGCAAGATTTGAGTGCGTTCTTCCGAGCCTGGGGCTGTGATCACGTGACATATGTCCGTGAATCTCCCTGACGGAGCCAGGGGTTCTTGACATTTGAATGAGTTCTCCTGGACTTTGGCTGAGATCACCCGGATTCCATAACTTGGGCACAAACCACTAAAGAGATTTTGACGAGTTCCAGCTCGATTTGGAATCAGATCCCACGAGACTGGCTCCTGGCATTCACGGATTGGACCAGCGTTCTCACAAGTGTCAGAGGTGGCGAGCCTCATTCAGACGGAGACCACGTGACATGTGCCCCTCGATCTCGGCGAGTACACCTGACATTTCGAGGCTTTGGCACAGTTGTCCTGAGATTCGGACACCTACACGGAGACGTTTGCCTGGGAGTGTCCGACGGGTCCTGAGTTCTCACAGGATTTGGATCCGGTGTTCCGAGGTGTGGACTGCGGCCCCATGAGATTTGGCCCTGGATCTGGCTTCCTGGGCCTGTGGTCCCATGAGATGTCGACGAGCACTCCTGAGAATTGGATTCAGGTCCCCTGCGAATTGCCCTCGGAAGCCACTGAGGGGTCCCGAGGTTTGACGAGATGGGGTTTGTTCTCCAAGGTTCGCACGAAAGCACTCAGGTTTGGAGCCTGGTTCGCACCGTCCGGAAGTGAGGACTCAGGAGCATTGGGTGAGTTCTGCTGCAAAGGTGATTGAGAGCTCAGGAGTTGGGCCCTGGGTCGCCCTGATGGTGACCGGGGTCGACCGAGGTTTGGAGGCTTTCTCCCGAGATTTGGACTGAGATTTGATGAAGTTGAACCCTGTGTTTAACAGAGAGGCCTTGGCCTGAGATCCCGTGGGTTGGAGTCAGCGCCTCCGACTGGAGATCACGGGAGCTTTGCCTGTGAATCTCCCTGAAATTGTCCGAGAACCCTGAAGCTGGGGAGGAGACCTCCCGAGATTTGGACTGAGATCAGCTGAGATTCGCCCCCGGATCTCACCGAAAGGGGTCGAAGTCTCAAGATGGTTTGAGGAGCTCTGGCGACATTTGAAATCAGAAACGGTGCACGTAGCCAAAGGTTGTATTGGAACGCACCAGAGCTCCCACGAGGTTGGGAGATTGCAAACGCGATGTCGACGGAGATCATGTGCGTGTCTCCCTGGGTCTCGCTGACGTTTCCTGAGACCTCAGGGCATTCGCGCAGTTCTACCGAGATTTGGACGACTATCCTGAGCCAAGCGACCTCCATATCCTCCACAAGGCCCGAGATCTTGTTCCATTGGGGCCAGGTGTCCCCAGACGTGTGCTGGGATCCCACTTGGTTTGTCTTTCCATCTCGCTGCCTGGCCCCGTTGTATCCTGCGGTTTGGAGGCGCTCTCCCGAGATGCAGACTAAAACCATGAGAGGTTTGCCCCCGGGTCTTGCAGAGGGGGCCTGTGCTGCCATGACTTGCTGTTTGTTCCCCCCAAGACTTGGCCTGAAACCACGCGGGTTCAGAACCGGGGCCTTGATGTCTTGACGTGAGCGCTCTGGATCTGCAGGGCCCCTCCTGAAATTGGGATGGCGATCATGTGAGCATTGCCCCCTGGAACTCGAGGACTGGGCATGGGATCACACCAGATTTGCATGAGCCGTCCCGAGATTTGGATGGAGCTCCCCTGAAGTCAGACGCTCGTTGTCCCAGAGAGCTCCCCGAGATCCCAGGAGCATTGAGTGCGTTCCTCCGACGCATGGACGGAGGAGACGCCAGATTTGACCGCGAATCTCCCTGACTGGGCCCGACAGCACTCGAACATTGCATGTGGTCCCCTCGGTTTGGACTGAGAAGGGGCGAGCTATGCCCTGCAGCTCACTGACTGCGCCCGAGGTCTCAAGAGATTTGGATGAGTTCTGGGGAGGTCCGGACTACGATCCGGTGACCCCGGGCCCTGCGAGTGGCCGAACAGACGGGAGATTCCACCAGATTCGGAGATTCCTCACGAGATTCGCACTAAGATCAACGAGACAGGTGCCTCACCATCACTCTGATCTTTCCTGACATCTCAGGACATATCCATATCTCTTCCGAGATTTGGACGGATATGCCGAAACGTGTGTCTGGGAACTCGCATGCAGGGCTTGAGATCTCATGAGATGTGGGTCAGGGCCTCCAAAATTTAGACTGCGATCCCATGAGTTTAGCTGCTCGAGACCCCTGACTGGGGTGAGACCTCAGGGATTTGGCTCCGTTCTAATGACAATTGGATTTCAACATCCTGGGGATTGCTTCTGGATCTCGCTAACTGGGCCAGAGATCCCCGCGAGATTTGCCTGAGCATTCCCGCGTTTGACCTGAAGTCTGATGGACTTAGATGCTGTTTCTCACCCAGTGGCCGGTGGCCCCAGGAGACTTGAGTGCGTTCTTCCGAGGCTGGGGCTGTGATCACGTGACCTATGCCCGTGAATCTCCCTGACAGAGCCAGGGGTTGTTGACACTTGGATGGGTTCTCCTGGGCATCGGCCGAGATCACCCCGGAGTGGCACCGGGATCCCCTAACTTGGGCACAAACACTCAAGATGTTTTGACGAGTTCTGGCTCGATTTGGAATCAGATCCCACGAGACTGGCTCCTGGCATCCACGGATTGGACCAGCGCTCTCCCAAGTGTCGGAGGTGGCGAGGCACATTCAGACGGAGACCACGTGACATGTACCCCTGGATCTCGTCGAGTACACCTGACATTCCGAGACTTTGGCACAGTTGTCCTGAGATACGGACACCTACCCGAGACGTTTGCCTGGGAGTGGCCGATCAGGCCTGAGTTCTCACGGGATTTGGATCCGGTGTTCCGAGGTTTGGACTGTGGCCCCATGGGATTTGGCCCTGGATCTGGCTTCCAGGGCCTGAGGTCCGACGAGATGTCCACAAGCACTGCTGAGAATTGGATTCAAGTCCCCCGCGAATTGCCCGCGGAAGCCACTGAGGCATCCTGAGGTTTGACGAGATGGGGTTTGTTCTCCAAGGTTCGCACGAAAGCACTCAGGTTTGGAGCCTGGTTCGCACCGTCCGGACGTGAGCACTCAGGAGCATTGGATGAGTTCTGTCGCAAAGGTGATTGAGAGCTCAGGAGTTGGACACTGGGTCTCCCTGATGGTGACTGGGATCGACCGCGGTTTGGAGGAGTACTCCCGAGATTTGGACTGAGATATGCTGAAGTTGAACCCTCTGTCTAACAGAGAGGCCTTGGCCTGAGATCCCGAAGGATTGGAGTCAGCGCCTCCGACCGGAGATCACGGGAGGTTTGCCTGTGAATCTCCCTGAAAGGGCCCGAGAACCCTGAAGCTGGGGAGGACACCTCCCGAGATTTGGACTGAGATCAGCTGAGATTTGCCCCCTGATCTCACGGAAAGGGGCCGAGGTCTCAAGAGGGTTTGTGGAGCTCTGTCGACATTTGAACTTCGAAACGGCGCACGTGGCCACAGGTTGTAGAGGAACGGGCCAGAGCTCCAACGTCGTTGGGAGAACTCGAACGCGATGCCGACGGAGATCACGTGCCGTGTGACCCTGGGTCTCGCTGACTTTTCCTGAGATCTCCGGGGATTCGCGCAGTTCTACCGAGATTTGGACGGCTATCTTGAGCCAAGCGACCTCCTTATCCTCCCCAAGGCCCGAGATCTCGTTCCCTTGGGGCCAGGTGTCCCCAGACGTGGGCTGGGATCCCATTTGATTTGCCCTTCCATCTGGCTGCCTGGCTCCGTGGTCTCCTGCGGTTTGGAGGCGCTCTTCCGAGATGCAGACTAAAACCACGAGAATTTTGCCCCCCGGTACTGCAGAGGGGGCCTGTGCTGCCATGACTTGCGGTTTGTTCCCCCCAAGATTTGGCCTGAAACCACGCGGGGTTGGAACCCGGGCCTTGATATCCGGACCTGAGCGCTCTGGAACTTCAGGGCCCCTCCTGAAATTGGGATGGAAATCACGTGAGCATTGCCCCCTGGATCTCGAGGACTGGGTATGGGATCACGGCAGATTTGCATGAGCCGTCCCGAGATTTGGACGGAGCTCCCCTGAAGTCAGGTGCTCTCTGTCCCACAGAGCTCCCTGAGATCCCAGGAGTTTTGAGTGAGTTCTTCCGAGGCTTGGACGGAGGAGACACCATATTTGATCCCGAATCTCCCTGACTGGGCCCGACAGTGCTCGAACATTGCATGTGGTCCCCTAGGTTTGGACTGAGAAGGGGCGAGCTTTGCCCTGCCGCTCACTGACTGCGCCCGAGGTCTCAAGAGATTTGGATGAGTTCTGGGGAGGTCTGGACTACGATCCGGTGACCTCGGGCCCTGCCAGTGGCCGAACGGACCGGAGATTCCACCAGATTCGGAGATTCCTCGTGAGATTCGCCCTGAGAACAACGAGACAGGTGCCTCTCGATCTCTCTGATCATTCCTGACATCTCAGGACATTTCCATAGCTCTTCCGATATTTGGACGGATATGCCGACACGTGTTTCCAGGAACTCGCAGGCAGGGCCTGAGATCTCATGAGATGTGGGTCAGGGCCTCCAAAATTTAGACTGCGATCCCATGAGTTTAGTTGCTTGAGACCCCTGACTGGGGTGAGACCTCAGGGATTTGGTTTCGTTCTAATGACAATTGGATTTCAACCCCCTGGGGATTGCTTCTGGATCTCGCTAACTGGGCCAGAGGTCCCCCCGGAATTTGCGTGTGTGTTCCCGTGTTACGCCTAAAGTCAGATGAACTTAGATGCTGTTTCTCCCGCAAAGGACAGTGGCCCCGCAAGATTTGAGTGCGTTCTTCCGAGCCTGGGGCTGTGATCACGTGACATATGTCCGTGAATCTCCCTGACGGAGCCAGGGGTTCTTGACATTTGAATGAGTTCTCCTGGACTTTGGCTGAGATCACCCGGATTCCATAACTTGGGCACAAACCACTAAAGAGATTTTGACGAGTTCCAGCTCGATTTGGAATCAGATCCCACGAGACTGGCTCCTGGCA
>NW_026992185.1:12500-15000 GCF_029215605.1 Mirounga angustirostris | reverse complement strand
CGGGCCCGGCTGGGACAACCGCGGTCGCCGCTGGGGGCACAGCAGCGAGACCGGCGGCGTTCCAGATCCGGGCCCCTTCCCCACCCCGACGGACCCACGACCGGCGCGGCACGGGACGGGACCGCGACCCCCCCCCCACGCACAGCCCGGGCGACCCCAAGACCGCGTGCGGCGCGAGGGAGCTCCCCCAGAGGGACCGCGGCGGCCACGGCCCTCAGCGCGAGCTCTCTCCTCTCTCCCATTCTCGCGGGCGGCGCCACACACCCCCCCGCCCCGGCGCCGGCCCCCTTCCTCCCCCGACACACACCCAACACACACCTCCTCCCCCACGTCCCGCACACGCGCCACCGCCGGGCGGACCCGGCGGGGCGGGGGCGGGGGCGGGGACGGGGCAGGGGTGATGCCAGGCAGGAGGCGGGGACCAGGCAACGAGGCGGAGGAGGGGCCACCGTGTCTGCACTTAGGGGGACGGAGGGCCCGGCGGCCGAGCCGACCCCTCCCCACCTGAGGACCGAGCCCACAGGCGGGCAGGGCAGGCACCAGCAGAACGGGCCCTGCAAGGGAAACCCCCAGCCGCGCCAACCCCCAAGGGCGAGAGACCCCAGGGGCAGCGATTGATCGTCAAGCGACGCTCAGACAGGCGTAGCCCCGGGAGGAACCCGGGGCCGCAAGTGCGTTCGAAGTGTCGATGATCAATGTGTCCTGCAATTCACATTAATTCTCGCAGCTAGCTGCGTTCTTCATCGACGCACGAGCCGAGTGATCCACCGCTAAGAGTCGTACGAGTTTGGATTGTTAAGGGGGGGGTCAACGCCCAGAGGGGAGGCCCCCCCCCCCTGGCACGGCACATTCCCCAGAGGGTGCCTCCGGCCGGGCCAGTCAAGACAGACAAGACCACACTCCGAGAAGGTCGGAAAGGTTGGACAACAGGGCGTCCGGCCACCGCCCCCCAAGCGAGGGGCGAGCCCGGACAACCCCACAGGCGCCCAGGGGGTTCCCACCTGGCCCCCCCCACACACACCGAGGACGCGAGGCAACACACGCGCCCGCCACAGCCCAACGGCCGCTGGGTAGCCCCCTCCCAGCAGCCACAAGGACCGTGGCGCAGCGCGCGGCAACCCCGGCCCCAGGGCGGGGTGGGCAGCGGGGTCTGGGGGAGAAGGGACTCCTCCTCCCCACGGGCCCAACCGCCCCGACCCAAGGCGGACGGGCGACCCCCAAAGGGTCTTTAAACCTCCGCGCCGGGACGCGCTAGGTACCTGGACAGGGGGTGGGGGACAGGCGAGGCAGGGGAGGGGACGATGCCCCAGGCCACCGCCTCGACACCAAAACCCCGGCCGCAGCCAACCGCCACAGGGCACAAACCCCGACGCTGCCGGCCCGTGACGGGGGAAGGCCCGCCGGGTGCCGCCACCGGCCCCCCCGCCACCACCCGGCGACACCACCCCACCCACCCACAAGCCACCGGGGCGGACCGGACCCCCTTCTTGCTTTCCAAGACACCCCCCCAGACCACCTACCCCCCCCCCGCCGTCCCTCCCCGCACCCGCGACCCAGGCCCCCTTCTCGCCACGGAGGGCAAGGGGGCTGCGGCGGGCAGCGGGGCACGAGCGGGCAAGGGCGCGCGAGGGTGGGGCAACGGAGGCCGGGAAGGAGAGGAGCCGGACCCGGGCCCGAGGCCTGGGGCAGGGCCGGGGAGGAGAGACGCGGAGTGGGTGGGCGGAAGTCCGAGCGGACATCCGACGGACCAAGAGAGAACCGTCCAGGGCGGGCGGCGGGACACGGCAGACGACGGCGGGCGCGCCCCGTGAGAGCCAAGGCTCCGAGGCCCCCCGGGGAGGGGCGGACCCGACCCCGGAAAGGCGCCACGGGGGGGGACCCGCCGGCGCACCGCAACGTCCCGAGACGCGGCGAGGGCACCGTGCGGGCGGCGGCGCGGCGACCGGGGACGACCGGCGCCGAAGGCGATGGCAGGGGGCACGCGCCCCCCCCACCAACCCCTCTACCCGCCCTCCGCGGGGAAGGCGGGGCGCGGGAGGGCGGGGACAGAGGACAAGGCGCGCCGAGGGGCGGCGGGGGACGCGGCGGCAGCGGCGGCCCCAGGCGGGGAAGATGGGGGGCGGAGCCCGGAAGGGACGACAAGGGGGTGGGGAGAGACCGGCTGAAGGGAGGGAGGACAGGGACAGGCACAGGGCCCACCCCTCTCTCTCGCCCCCCGCCGTTGCACCACACCCCCTTTTCCTCCGGGCGACCGCCGCCCATTTCCACCACACCGAGGCCGCTGCCGCAGCGCTCCCGCGCGCCTCTGGGCGCCCCCTTTTCCTCTCTCCCTTCAACAACCCTTCTTCCCCCGCACACGCGCTTCTCGCTCTCGTCCCTCGCGACCAGCGGGCCGGCACCGCACCGGCCCGCCCGCGCCGCACGGGTGAACACTTCGCGAGCTGACGGGGCCCCGACCGGCCAAAGCCGCCGCCGCGTTCTCGTTAATGATCCTTCCGCA
>NW_026992185.1:0-10000 GCF_029215605.1 Mirounga angustirostris | reverse complement strand
CTAGCGCACCGGGGGCGCGACACCGGATCGGCAGCCGGACGGGGGGAGGCCACAAGACGGCTCAGCGGCGAGGAACTAGGCAGCGCCAGGAACAGGAAAAGCGGCGGGGGGGGTTACAGAGGACGGCGAGCAGCCGCGAGAGTGCTCAGGGAACCCTTTCGAAAAAGCGCCTCCAAGACCAAAGGCCGGACACCAAGGGCCAACACGGGGTCCCACCGCCCAAGGCCTCCAAGCACAAGGACGGTCCCGTGGCACCCAAGGACGCCGACCTGGCCCCCACGGCGGGCCCTTGGCAACCTCGCGGGGCTCGGGCCCCGAAACACCACCAACACCACCGCAGTCACGGCCGGCCCCCCAGAACACTCTCCCGCACGCGCAACGACGCCACCCCCGCCACCCGGCTAGAGGCCGGACCCCGCGCGGACCTTCTCCTCCTCCTCACGACGGGACCGAGAGCACTTCGCCTGGGGACGACCACCCCCCAAAAAAGCCATAGCGGCCCGGGGAGGGGACGACACCCAAACAAGCGGCGAGGCCGGTTTCGGTCCCGAGAGAGCGGATCGAGGACACAAACGCGCCTTCAGGCATCCGGTCGAGGCAAGGGCAGCGGGAGTCCGTCGGCGGCGGCGGGGAGGGGGGGAAAGCACAGCGGGCGAGGGCCGGGAGCGCGTGCGGGGGAGAGCCGGTTCGGGGAAGGGCGCGCCAACGAAGACGCAAGCCGGGCCACCAGGTAAACGTGCACGGGATCCCACCGCCACCAGCACGAGAGCGGTCCCGCGACGCCCAGGACGCCAGCCGGCCTCAGCACCCTTGGCGCACCTCACCACGAACCGAGCCCCACACTGCTGGGGCCCAACCCCACGTGAACCCCCCCCGCCGCGGGGTCCCGTCTTGAACCTCCGTCTGTCCGGTCCGTCCCGGAAGTCACGACCCTGGGGGGAAGCGCCCCCAGGCGAGAGCGGCCCGACCCGTGCCCGGCACGCCACCGCCAGCGGCGACTCGGGACGGGAGCGGGCGGGCAGACAGCCGCTCGCGCGGCACGGGGAAGCGGGACGCGCGGGGGCGCCCCCCGAGCCCCTCGAGAGACAACGCCACGAGGAAGGGCGGCCGCCCGCGCGCTCGCACGCACGCGGGAGCCCCCACGCGCCGGACGCCGGCCAGGCCCGGCGGGACCCTCCCCCGACTCGGAGGGGGGAGGCGCAGGCCGCGGTAGGCAAAGAGCGGCGCTCGGCCCCCACCGCGGGGCCGGCAGAGTCAGACCCCTCGCAGAGAGGAAGTTCTGCCCAACACGCAACGGTAGTCACCCCGCACCGGTGGCCACTACGCGCAGAGGAGGGGCGGCGGCTGGGGGGTTCCGGTACCCCAAGGCACCCTCTCGGATCGCTAGAGAAGGCTTTCTCACCGAGGGCGCATCGCCCCCACCCAAATCGTGCCCCCCCGCCCGTCCGGGCCCCGCGGAACGGCGTTCCGAAGGCCTGACAGCCAAGGGCTCCGGGGGGCGGGCGGTGGATTCGCGCGGTAAGGAACAGGCACCACAAGGCAATCCTGAGCGCTCGCGGCCGGGACCCCGGGAGGAGACCGCCCTTCGCCACGCCACGCACGCCATGCTCGCGTCCCCGACCAACCGGGAGTTTTGCGCCTCCGGCGAGGCAACGACGAGCAGAGACAAAGCACGGCATGCCAGGCAAAAAAGGCGGCAGCCCCTCGGCTGGCCAAGCGCCAGAGCGCGGGCTCGGCCCGCCGCAACCGGCTCACACACGCCCCACCAAGTCCAGTCCCCACAACACCACCAGCACAGCTTGCGGCGGGGGATGACGAGGCACCCGCGTCCCACGGGGGGGGGCGGGGTGGGCCTCCCTTACCGACTCCACCACCCGCTCCTCGGACACGCCACCGACAGCGGTGGCCCGACGGAGGGGGCTCGCTGGGAACGGGAAACGACGCTACCGACTCGGCCTCAGGCACCTGAGACGACCTGGAGCGCTCCAGGGGCACCACGGAGGGCCACGCGCACAACGCGCTCAGCACGCCCAAGCGCGTGAGCAGCGCGGCGCCGGGACGGCCCTCCCCGTGGCGGGGAGGACCGCGCACCACACGAAGCCAGGGAAGGCAAGCGAGAGTGTCCGCTGCGTCGGGGGACCCCGGGCCCGCGAGCGCCGTCAGGCAGAACACGGGAAGGCGGGGTCGGGCCGGAGCCTGCACACACCCCCCCCGCACCCCCCACCTCACCGCCACGGCGGGCGGAGGCGAAGGAGCGAGGGGCCCGCGGGCAGAACGAGAAGAGCGGTCCCATTCGCCATGAACGTCCGTCCCTCGTCTGGCGCGGCTTAGGCCCGGCCCGGGAGAGCGCGAGAGCACCACATCGATCTGGCAAAACACAAGCGCCGAGAGGAGCCCGAGGAGGGGAGAAGCCGGTGAGGACAGCAACCCGAGGGGGAGCCTGTTTTGTTTTGTTTTTTTTCGGCCTCACCGGCACCCCCTCGAAAACCCCAGGGCAGGAACAGCCGGACAACCCGAGAGAGAGGAACGCCTGACACGCGGCACGGAGCCTTGCGGGACGGGAGGTTGTCACGACCACAGCCGGGTGCCCACAGAGTGGAGGACACAGGGTAAAGGACCCACGCGCCACCTGCCCACAACCGCCCTCGGGTGCTGGAGACCGGAGGCGGCACCAACGGCCTGGGCCACCTGGAGGCACAGGAGCCGGCGCACAGGCCCACGCGGACGGCTCAGGCCAGCGACGGCAGAGCCGGGCTTGGCATCCCTGTCAAGCCCGGAGCCCCGCCACACGCCCAGAAGCCCACCTCCCTTAAGGAGAGGATCGCCCAAACATAACGTGCCAGCACCTACCTGGCGGCAAAAAGGGCTCATTTCGGGCGAGAAAATAGCCGCGCCGCCTGGCGTGGCCTAGCCACAGGTCACCGGGATCTCCTGGGACCGTGTCCCGGCCACGGGCCCCAAGCACTAATCCATCGCCCCCGTCTCCCCCCGGAGCCCCCCCCGCGCCCCCCCCCCCCCCCCCCCGGGCCATCTGGTCGACCCCCGGAACGTGGTGGCAGCCGGCAGCGAGTAGGGACTTGGCGGGAGGTGGAGCGGCCCGGATAGGCCCGCCCCCGGGTCCGCCTTTCGTCCCCAAATCGGGACTTTAGAAATTCTCACCAAGTTCTGTGGAGGCCCCTGCGGACGCCCTCCTCCCCGGGCCTCAGGACCGCCCCATGCCGGTCCCCGACTCCCGGCCGGGACTGAGGAAAGGGGGCGATGCCGCGGAGGCGTCCCCCCGAAGGCCGGACCTCAACGGGAACCGCAGCCGGGCCCCTGGGGCCCTCGCGGCCCGGCCCGGCCCGGCCCGACCCGGTCGGGTCCCCACCTCCGCAGCGGGCCTCGGAAAACTTGTTAAGAATATCGGGTCCGGGGCGCCTGGGTGGCTCAGTTGGTTAAGCGACTGCCTTCGGCTCGGGTCATGATCCTGGAGTCCCGGGATCGAGTCCCGCATCGGGCTCCCTGCTCGGCGGGGAGTCTGCTTCTCCCTCTGACCCTCCTCCCTCTCATGCTCTCTGTCTCTCATTCTCTCTCTCTCAAATAAATAAATAAATAAATAAAAACCTTAAAAAAAAAAAAAAATATCGGGTCCGATGACCGGGACCCCACGCGTGCCCGCGGCGGGGCCCGTCGCGCCATCCATGGGCTTCCCCGCAAGGCTCAGGCCGGTCCCCAACCGCCCGAGCGTGACACGGAAGGCCCAACGGCCGACCGGAGCCACGGGCCGGATGGCGTCCGGGCGCCCGACGCAGCCTCTCCCATTCCCGCGGGCGGAGGAGGGGGCACCGGCGGGTGCTGGTCGACCCGTCCAGGCGGCCACCCTAGCGTGGCTCTCCGGGAGCGAGGCGGCGGCGCCACCACCAGCCCACAAACCTGGAGGCTCAATCTCCCGCGAGCGGAGGTCGCGCCGGTGGCCCGGAGACAGCGGGCCGATCTCGCTAGCGTCGCCGGCCTCCCGGTACTCCGCCTCGGGAACCGCGGCCAAATACAATCCCTTGCCGACATCGCTGACACTCCGGCGGGGACACGCTATCTAAAAGCGGCCGCCAGGTGGCACCCGACAACCGGCGCGAACAACAACGAGGCAGATCCGGATCGCGGGCCCGCGAAGGCGCACAGCCCGGCCGCCCGGCCGCCCGATCTCGTGGGGCACGGGCCTCCCACAGCGGCACACCTGCGGCGCCCGGGCTTCCGGGAGGACTTAAGACACATTTCGGCGGGCAAGGACCGTAAAACCGAGACCAAGCGAGTACTCCGACAACCACCACGGATGAACCTTCTCTCTTCTATCATTTTAAGGGGAGGAGGAGGTCTCTCTGAAGCATACGAAGAAAGCTCAGGACAGGAAGGGGGGGGGGGGATTGACACACACCCCCAGAAAGGTGCACATCAAATCCGTCTCTGCACGTACGCGATAACGTCCAAGGCCAACAAGCGGGGCGGGGCGTGCGGGGGCGGGGGGCGGGGCGCGCGGTGCGTGCGGGGGCGGGGGCGGGGCGGGGCGGTGCGTGCGGGGGCGGGGGGCGGGGCGGGGCGGTGCGTGCGGGGGCGGGGGGCGGGGCGGGGGCAGGCGCGGAATGGGGAGGAAGGGAGTTAAAATAGTCCTTCACTCAAGAAATCCAGTTCCGCAGAATAGAGAGCCCAGAAATGGACCCTCAACTCTATGGTCAACTCATCTTTGACAAAGCAGGAAAGAATGTCCAATGGAACAAAGACAGTCTCTTCAACAAATGGTGTTGGGAAAATTGGATAGCCACATGCAGAAGAATGAAACTGGACCATTTCCTTACACCACACACAAAAATAGACTCCAAATGGTTGAAAGACCTCAATGTGAGACAGGAGTCCATCCAAATCCTAAAGGAGAACACAGGCAGCAACCTCTTTGACCTCAGCCAAAGCAACTTCTTCCTAGAAACATCGCCAAAGGCAAGGGAAGCAAAGGCAAAAATGAACTATTGGGACTTCATCAAGATAAAAAGCTTTTGCAAAGCAAAGGAAACAGTCCACAAAACCAAAAGACAACCGACAGAATGGGAGAAGATATTTGCAAATGACATATCAGATAAAGGGCTCGTATCCAAAATCTATAAAGAACTCATCCAACTCAACACCCAAAGAACAAAGAATCCAATCAAGAAATGGGCAGAAGACATGAACAGACATTTTTCCAAAGAAGACATCCAAATGGCCAACAGACACATGAAAAAGTGCTCAATATCGCTCAGCATCAGGGAAATCCAAATCAAAACCTCAATGAGGGCGCCTGGGTGGCTCAGTTGGTTAAGCGACCGCCTTCGGCTCGGGTCATGATCCTGGAGTCCCAGGATCGAGTCCCGCATCGGGCTCCCTGCTCAGCGGGGAGTCTGCTTCTCCCTCTGATCCTCCTGACCCTCCCCCCTCTCATGCTCTCTTTCTGTCTCTCTCTCTCTCTCAAATAAATAAATAAAATCTTAAAAAAAAAAAAAAAAACCTCAATGAGATACCACCTCACACCAGTCAGAATGGCTAAAAGTAACAAGTCAGGAAATGACAGATGTTGGCGGGGATGCGGAGAAAGGGGAACCCTCCTACACTGTTGGTGGGAATGCAAGCTGGTGCAGCCACTCTGGAAAACTGTATGGAGATTCCTCAAAAAGTTGAAACTAGAGCTGCCGTATGATCCAGCAATTGCACTACTGGGTATTTACCCCAAAGATACAAAAATAGGGATCCGAAGGGGTACGTGCACCCCGATGTTTATAGCAGCAATATCCACGATAGCCAAACTGTGGAAAGAGCCAAGATGTCCATCGACAGATGAATGGATAAAGAAGATGTGGTATATATATACATACAATGGAATATCATGCAACCATCAAAAGGAATGAGATCTTGCCATTGGCAACGACGTGGATGGAACTGGAGGGTATTATGTTGAGTGAAATAAGTCAAACAGAGAAAGACATGTATCCTATGATCTCACGGATAGGAGGAATTCTTAATCGCAGGAAACAAGCTGAGGGTTGCTGGAGTGGGGGGTGGGGTGGGAGGGATGGGGTGACTGGGTGATAGACACTGGGGAGGGTAGGTGCTCTGGCAAGCGCTGTGAATTGTGCAAGACTGTTGAATCTCAGATCTGTACCTCTGAAACAAATAATGCAATCTATGTTAAGAAAAAAAAAAAAAGAGGGCGCCTGGGTGGCTCAGTTGGTTAAGCGACTGCCTTCGGCTCAGGTCATGATCCCGGAGTCCCGGGATCGAGTCCCGCATCGGGCTCCCTGCTCGGCAGGAAGCCTGCTTCTCCCTCTCCCACTCCCCCTGCTTGTGTTCCCTCTCTCGCTGTGTCTCCCTCTGTCAAATAAATCAATAAAATCGTAAAAATATATATCTTTAAAGAAATCCAGTTCCGGGACATCCGTGCCGTCCAACACTAGTACGGGGTGGGCGGGGGAGGTGCTCTAGAAGAGTTAAATATTGATGATGATGATGATGATGATGGAGAAGAAGAAGAAGGAGGAGGAGGAGGAGGAGGAGGAGGAGGAGGAGAACTGTTCCATGCTATTAAGGGTAAAACAAAAACAAGGCGTAGAACTTCCTCTGGCTCGTAAAGGGGGAAAAAAAAAATGGTTTGGGTTTTGTTTTTTGTTTTTTCTTTCTTCCTGTTTCAACTAAGCGCATTTCAGGGCACCTGACTGGCTCCGGTCGGAGGAGGCCCACGCGACTGCGACTCTTGATCTGCAGGGGTCGTGAGTTCCAGCACCATGCTGGATGATCACTCAAAAAGCTTTCAAAAACAAACACGCAAACAACCGACACCGAGCAGCATTAACCATCAAAGATACACACCTGTGACGAATACGACGTCAGAGGAAACCACGAGCAGCAGTAGCAGAGGATAGGACACTAGAGGGCAACAGAGCCCCATCCATAGGTGCTAGGGGCACTTGAACGCTTTCTGTGTCCACTAGGGACCTCGAAAAAACTTCACTCCCCTATCCAGGGAGGAGAGGGGAGAAGCAACCTCCAGCAAGAATTCCTTTGATTATCTTAATCGCAGGAAACAAACTGAGTGTTGTTGGAGTGGGGGGTGGGGTGGGAGGGATGGGGTGACTGGGTGATGGACACTGGGGAGGGTGTGTGCTCTGGTAAGCGCTGTGAATTGTGCAAGACTGTTGAATCTCAGATCTGTACCTCTGAAACAAATAATAATGCAATCTATGTTAAGAAAAAAAAAAGAAGAAGAAGAAGAAGGAGGAGGAGGAGGAGGAGGAGGAGGAGGAGGAGGTAGCAGGAGGGGAAGAATGAAGCGGGGGGAAATCAGAGGGGTAGACGAACCATGAGAGACGATGGACTCTGAACAACAAACTGAGGGTTCTAGAGGGGAGGGGGGTGGGAGGATGGGTTAGCCTGGTGGTGGGTATTGAGGAGGGCCCATTCTGCATGGAGCAGTGGGTGTTGTGCACAAACAATGAATCATGGAACACTTCATCTAAAACTAATGATGTAATGTATGGGGATTAACATAAGAATAAAATAAAAGAAAAAAAAAAGAATTCCTTTGATTAAAGGTAACTCTTACTACATTGAACTTCACCATTTCGGGGCACCTGGGGGGTGGCTCAGTCGTTAAGCGTCCGCCTTCGGCTCAGGTGACGAGCCCAGGGCCCTGGGATCGAGCCCCACATCGGGCTCCCTGCTCCGCGGGAGGCCTGCTTCTCCCTCTCCCACTCCCCCTGCCTGTGTTCTCTCTCTCGCTGTCTCTCTCTGTCAAATAAATAAATAAAATCTTTAAAAAGTAAATAAATAAATAAATAAATAAATAAATAAATAAATAAATAAATAAATAAATAAATAAAATAAACTTCACCATTTCAACATGGACCTTTAATGGTTTCCTTCCCAACCAAGCCTTTCTCCTTGCCTCCTCCTTACCCGCGTGAATCCCTGATCCCACTTCACAACATCCCCCCCCACACACACACACACCAGGCTGAAAACTGTTCTCTCTAAACCATAAATCCTGAGCATCAGGAAAGTACACGAGGAAACACAGACGAGAGAGAGAGAGAGAGAGAGAGAGAGAGAGAGAGAGAGAGACCAAGCAAATAATGTGGCTCTGAAGGCTGGACATCGATCGAGTTGAGAGAAAGGACCAGACATCACAAACTCGAAAAGAAGGTTTTCCTTTAAAGCTGATCTCTTCCTGAGTTGGCTAAACTACGTTCTTTACTGGTACGGCCTCCACTCAAGAGTGCGACGATCAAAAGAAGGTTTCGCAGTAAACACTTCACGGGTGCATCTATTAAAAAAAAAAAAGAAAAGAAAAGAAAAAAAAGGGCGCCTGGGTGGCTCAGTTGGTTAAGCGACTGCCTTCGGCTCAGGTCATGATCCCGGAGTCCCGGGATCGAGTCCCGCATCGGGCTCCCTGCTCGGCAGGGAGTCTGCTTCTCCCTCTGACCCTTCCCCCCTCTCATGTGCTCTCTGTCTCTCTCATTCTCTCTGTCTCAAATAAATAAATAAAATCTTTAAAAAAAAAAGTTCACGGGTGCAGGCTTCACATTGGTTTTTCAAGTACACGTATTTCAGGGCACCTGGCTGGCTCGGTCGGAGGAGGCCCACGCGACCGCGACTCTTGATCGGCGGGCGTCGTGAGTTCCAGCACCGCACTGGATGGGTGTACAGATTACATACACAAGCAGACAGGCAAAAGGAATTAGAATCGCTATGGTGATTTCGAAGAAAACAAAACAAAACTCAGGAAACAAAGTCGTCCTCTCCGGGCCCGTTTCATGCTTATGTATAGAGGCGATAGAGACCCTGTGATGTTGGCAGACAAAAGAGACAGGTCGGTGGATGGAACGCCACAGATACCCAAACAGATAGGCCCAAGCCCGACAGAAGTTTGACAAATGCGCAAAGGCCATTGGAAGGAGGAAAGACGGCCCACCTCCCCACGAAATCAGAGGGCAGGCATCAGACATCCACAGACCCAACACGCAGGCAAGCAGGCAGACAAAGAAACAAGAAAGCTGGGGCGCCTGGCTGGCTCAATCCGTGAACCGTCCGCCTGCCTTCGGCTCAGGCCCTGAGCTCAGGGTCCGGGGATCCAGCCCCACATCGGGCTCCCTGCTCGGCGGAGACTCTGCTTCTCTCTCTCTCAATCTCTCTCTCTCTCTCTCTCTCTCCCTCCCTCCCCCCTCCCTCCCCCCACCCCTCCTCTCAAATAAATAAAAGTCTTTTAAAAAGAATAATTTAAAAAAAAAAAAAAAGGAAGAAAAGAACGTCACTCACTCCCCTTCCGGCATAGGGAGGACATCTTCGGGGGGGGGCGGGGGATGGGGGGGATGCCTCTCGGGAGAAAAGGGGGAGATTCAGCGAGTCAGCGCACCCTCCTTGCACCTGTGTGTGTGTGGGGGGGGGTGGTGGTTTGTGTGTTTCCTTGCCGCTGCTCGTTTTTTACAAGTGTATATAGAGTTCAAAACAGTATGCTGGTTTCCTTTATATCTAAGTCTTATCTCGGGTTTGGGTTCTGATGGGAGGAGGGAGGGCCACCTTTTCTTCCGACATGGTGGAGAAGGAGAAGAGGGATGCAGGCCTGTGCATATTCTTTTCCGTCGTGGGGTGAGCAGAGGACTCGGATTCAGCTCTTGCTGGATGGGATCTAATTTCTCTGTAAACAATCAGGCAAGATATCAGGCGAACAGAGGGCGAGCAAAGGTTAGCAGAACATGGACAAGATTGGCTATGGGTGCTGGAGTTTCCAAAGCAAGGATTTCATCAGAGGCACGTGAATGTCAAAGATTTCCAGGGACCATGTTCATGGATGACTTGGGGTATAGGTCATTTCAAAGTTACGGTGCTACCACCCGGTCACTTGAGCATACTGTCTCCAGCTCACGGCTGCAGATGCGATATGGGGCTCCTCCAGGGATGGAATTGTGCCAGAGAAAGGGAGACAGCAGCCTGTAATTGAGCCTAA